>NC_088231.1:827500-1127500 GCF_036934945.1 Oncorhynchus masou masou | reverse complement strand
CCAGAACAACAGCAAAGGACCTTGTGAAGATGCTGGAGGAAACAGGTACAAAAGTATCAATATCTACAGTAAAACGAATCCTATATTGACATAACCTGAAAGGCCGCTCACAAGGAAGAAGCCAGTACTCCCAAAACCGCTATAAGAAAATCCAGACTATGGTTTGCAACTGCACATGGGGACAAAGATCATACGTTTTGGAGATATGTCCTCTGGTCTGATGAAACAAAAATAGAACTGTTTGGCCATAATGACCATTGATATGTTTGGAGGATAAAGGGGGAAGCTTGCAAACTGAAGAACAACATTCCAATCGTGAAGCATGGGGGTGGCTGCATCATGTAGTGGGGGTGCTTTGCTGCAGGATGGACTGGTGCACTTCACAAATATATGGCATAATGAGGCAGGAAAATTATGTGGATATATTGAAACAACATCTCAAGACAAGAAGTTAAAGCTTGGTCGCAAGTGGGTCTTCCAAATGGACAATGACCTCAAGCATATTTCCAAAGTTGTGGCAAAATGGCATAAGGACAACAAAGTCAAGGTATTGGAGTGGCCATCACAAAGACCTGACCTCAAACCTATAGAAGATATGTGGGCAGAACTGAAAAAGCATGTGCGAGCAAGGAGGCCTACACACCTGACTCAAGTAACCCAGCTCTGTCAGGAGGAATGGGCCAAAATTCACCTTTATTGTGGAAGGCTTGTGGAAGGCTACCCGAAACGTTTGACCCAAGTTAAACAATTTTAAGCCAATGCTACCAAATACTAATTAAGTGTATGTAAACTTCTGACCCACTGGGAATGTGATGAAAGAAATAAAATCTGAAATAAATAATTCTCTCTCCTGTTATCCTGACATTTCACATTCTTAAAATAAAGTGGTGATCCTAACTGACCTAAGACAGGGACTATACTAGGATTAAATATCAGGAATTGTTAATGTCAGGAATTGTTAAATGTATTTGGCTAAGGTGCATGTAAACCTCTGACTTCAACTGTAAGGGTTGGGTGTCTGGAGTAAATCCTTCCCGTCCGACTCGTTGAAGAAGAATTCCTCCAGAATGGGGTGAGTTTTTGCTGTCCTGATATGAAGAAGCAGTTTTTTTTCGGTCATAAGACATGGTGGCAGAAACATTATGTACAAAATAAGTTACAAATAACGCGAAAAAACATACACAATAACACAATTGGTTACGAGATCGTAAAATCGGCGGCCATCTCCTTCGGTGACATTATTTTCCTCTCCTGCTAAGCATTCAAAATGTAACAAGTATTATTGGGTGTCGGAGATTTGTATAGAGTAGAAAGTACATTATTTTAAATAGGAATGTGGTGAAGTAAAAGTAAAAGTTTTAAAAAATATAAATAGTAAAGTACAGATACCCCCAAATGACTTAAGTAGTACTTTAAAGTATTTTTACTTGAGTACTTTACACCACTGATAGCAATGTGTGCTCTACCTAGCCTCCTCACAGGGTAACTCAACTCACAACTCAATTCACATGTTCTCTCGACCAATCAAATCAAATTCCCTCCCTCCTGTAAGAATTACATCACTCAAGATTTACTGAAACACAGGTCCTACTATTTACCCCATATTACCACAGATAACTACAAACAACCCCATACAAGAAACTACCCAAAACAGCTTCCACAAAACTATGCAAAAACAAAAACTCAGCTTGGAGTAGCTGTTTGGGGTAGTCTGGTATTTTGGGGATGTTTGAGGTAGTCTGGGGTGTCTGTTTGCTTTAGTTTCTAGTATTTTGGGGTCATTTTTGGTATTGAAGATGTTTGCAGTAACTGTTTTGGGTATTTTCTAATATGTAGGGCTTGTTTTGGGATAGTTTGTAGTACAACTGTTAGGGAATTTTTGGGTGATTTTGGTTATGGGAAAATTAAAAGTGTTATTTGCGCATGCATTTCTTACATATTACACTTTTTCTGTGCCATTTTACTGTGCCACAATATGAAAGAAAGAGCTCCCTTAATAAAACATAAAAAATAAAGAGCTTCCTTAGCAACAGTACTATCATATAAAGTGCTACCCTTAACTGTAATTAAGTAGCAGTGGCTTTGTTGCTATTTAACTTTGAGACTTCTTTTTGGCAACACTTTATCAAACACATCTAGGATTTAGTTCTTAAATGGAAATGCCAGCAATCCAAATCCGCTCAGCCGAGTGATATGTTTGTATGGAGGAGTGGAAAAAAACTCTCTTTGTATAAATCATAGCTTGGAAAACAGCCTTGGATGTGAATGCTGTTTCCAGTGTGATATTGCATACCATTCCATTTAGAGTGGTGGCAGTGCTGAAGAAATTGCTGACGCAAGCCACTGCGCCTCCTATTAGGAATAAAGAATGCATTGATCACACAGTAGCTGAATTGCAAACTAAATTTCTTGTGAAACATGTGGCTAAACCAGCTGCACAAGTTAGAACTGTAGTTGCTCGTATTTGATGTCATTAGCTAATTTAATTGAAACATCAAATATTAACTTGACTGCTTGAGATAGTTAAAGAAATACAGGCATGATGGTGGAGTGTGTGTGTGTTATGTGCGTGTTTGCATGTGCATGCATGCATGCTCATGTACGTTGATACATGCGCATGTGTGCATGTGTCTGTGTGCGTGTTCAAATCGTATCACATTGCTTTGCTGCTTTGTGTTTACAGCTGCGAGGTGATATTGTTGACATTGATAATGAATACTTAATACTGTACACGTGATCAATTTCTTAGTGGAAGGTCCCTGTCTTCTTATTTATCATGCTCTCTTGTCTTGTTCTAAATGTTGCATTTGTCACATCCAGGACCCTGTCTGTGTCTGTAACATACTAGACATGGAGCCAGAAACAGAGGACCAGGAGAGCACTGTCATGGACTCTTGGTCAGTCTCTGAGTACGGCCACTCCTCTGACGACCTTTACATCTCAGAGTCCCGGGATGGATCCTACTATGAAGAAAGGAAGAGTGATACAGAGCTCCCCATAGATCCGCAGCACACCCACATAAGACAGGCCGAGTCCCCCCATTCTGTGGAGTCCCCTGAACCATACACCAAGAAATCTATGGTGGAACATCAGAGATCACCATCGAACTACAACCCGGAAGAACGTAGCCTGGTAAGGGGGCTGAGCCCCAGCAGTCAGGAGATAGACACCTTATCACAGGGGCCATGTAGCGTCTACCCTGAGGAATCTGTGAGCTCCGATGCCGAATCCTACCCAAGCACCGCTTCACCGACTCCCCCAAAGTCCCCACAAGCCCCCACCCCGAACCCCAACTTGAGTCAAATTTCAAGGCAACGGTCCACCTCCTCTTCCTCCGTTGGCCGGAGTGAGATGACCCTAACTCTGACCCATGGGCAACCCAGGGGGGACGGTAGGAGGCTGGGCTCTGGGACCGGGGCCAGGGGGAATGGGAGTGTTGAGTCTCTGGAGGAAGGAGGGCACAGCGAAGCACCTCCTGCTCATCTATCCTTTGGAATTTCAGCGCAGGGTGCTGAGCAGGCAGAGCAGTGGAACTCTGCGTCTGAGAGAGATCTCCCCAGTCCCAGCAGACACAGGGTGAGGCGCGCACGTAAGTAGCCACCCTCCTCCTCCCCCCACCCCCTCATTCATTTACTGTAGATCGTGTACCAATGTAAGTCTGTGCAACTCAAAACTATGTGGTAACTTTCTCTCTGTCGCATTCGGCTTATAATGAAATAAAACAATGTTAGAAATGTTATTTTAATGCAATAATTTGAAAAGAAAAGGCATGTCAAAATGTAACTGGCTTGTTGTCACTTAAATTATGTTCTTTGTCATGTAAATGAACTGCTGTTATTGCTGCTACAAAGTACAGTGACATTTAGAAAGCAAAATAGATAATGATGTTTTGAATTTGGACTAAAGGGCATGACTGCTGGGATGTGTGTTTTATTTAAACTGGGCATATAGGCTGACTCTCCTGTGCATTTAATAGTCTGAGTGGATAAGAATAAAATACGACCATGCCTCTGATGAGGCTGGCAGATGTTAATTTGACGGACACCAACATGTGTCATCCTGGCTTGACACCCGATCCCTTTCAAACCGTTAGCGTTGACTGTGTAATGGAAAGTTAGCTCCTCAATTTTCTTGCCTCATAGACCCCCCCTAAGTTAGCTCTGAAATGACACTAGTGTTTTTATTGCATCTTGCTATGTGGACCTAAAAATAAAAGGACACAGTTGCAGAGTCGGCAGGTCCAGGTGATACTGAAAGCACATTAAAAGTAGCAGTCCAACGTTGCTGAATGTTTACCCTCTTTGGATTTGCTGTCTGCTTGCTCTATGCACATGGCAAAAAACGTTGTTGCAAACACCATGCAAACAATATATTTATAAGTAGTCGATTTCGTTTTTTTTCATTAAATGCAACGTTTTTAATGGGGGCCACAGATGTTTTGATAAATATTATTTAAATTAACATGAAGTGTCATTATGTGTTTGTACACTGTTATTCTTTTTTTTGTGTAATCCTCCAAGGAAAGTCTCAACTATATCAAATGCAATTAATAATTTGCATTCATTCAGTCTACAACACTAGCAGATGGACAATAACAGAAAAACATGGATAAATCAGGTTGACCGAACACAAACTGGTGCTTCAAGACATTTCGCAATAACTTATTTGAAGTGTTTAAGGAGAAGTTGAGTATTTTAAAATGTAATTTTAGATGGTTTTCTTTCAACTTCAGCTAAATTTAGCCACCACTAGCTAAAAACAATGGGAGTGATGATGGCATGTGGTGCCTGTTAAAAAAAGCTGGATCACCTTCAAGTAACTTTAAACAAAATAACTTAGTTGATTTAAGTTGATTTGGCTATGAACATTTAAAAAGGCACTGCATTACTTCCATAGATTTGTTGCTTCTGTACAGTATAATACTGAACATCCCTTCTAAGATTTAAAGTGTTAATTTGGCAACAATGTAGGAGTATAGTTAACGTATTATTCTAATGTAAAGATGAAAGTTGTAATATTGACAGGTTGTGTCTAATGTTACAAATCCTAGTATGCAAATTGGATGTATTTATCAGTAAAAATACATATATTATCATCCTCTAGTGAGCACTATAAAAACTTTATAGCTCTAGGATAAAATCAAAATAAATTCAAAATGTCAACTGACTAAAATCTAACTTAAAAAGTATCATATTTCTATTATTTGCATTCGTTTGCTACTTCTAATATAGCTATTTAAAAGTACTATTCAACTGCACAGGGTCTTTATATAAGCTACAGGTAATTGGCTGGGTAACTATAATGGGTTTAGCTAAAACTGTGCAGTCACTTTATATGACATCCATCACGTCAATAGATGACAGTGTTCCGTAGATCTTAGGGTGGAAGCTTCAAGTAAAGTGAAGTGTTTGCTATAATACAATATGATAGGAAAGATATTTGTCAGGAGTCATCGTGACAAGATAATAAATAGAAGGTCTGGAATTACATTTCAAATCTCTAGCTCTCTATTTGTTCCTTTATTTTGGAGATGTCTAAATGTTAGGAAGAGAAAGGTTACTCTAAAATATTGACCATTAATGTTCGAATGATTTGTAATACATTATGAAATAATAGAGCTTGTTGTTTCCAAAATTGTCTGCCTCCAAGACTTCTATTTCTAATGTAGTAAACTAAGGTACTGTACATGATAAATTCCTTTCCTCATGAATCATGTCATGATATTAGCACTGTACATTCATAAACACTAACTGTTTTGCAGAAGGGCAAAGGATTAGATGTAAACCATACTAATTCAATTATATTCCAGACTAAGGCTAGATTTACCATAGGTGCTGAGATTAATAAATCACAAGCAACTAAGTTGAACAATGTCAAAAGATTAACCATTTGACATTGTATAGTATTAATTAGATATTTCTATTCAATATCCATTATATTCTACAGCTATCACCATGTACAATGCATTCGGAAAGTATTCAGACCCCTTCACTTTGTTAACTTACAGCCTTATTCTAAAATTGATTATATTCATGTTTTTCCTCATCAATCTTCACACAATACCCCATAAGTTTAGCAAATGTATAAAAAAAAAAATAACTTATTTACATAAGTATTCAGACCGTTTGCTGTTTCCATTGATCATCCTTGAGATGCTTCTACAACTTGATTGGAGTCCACCTGTGGTAAATCAAATTGATTGGACATAATTTGGAAAGGCACACACCTGTCTATGTAAGGTCCCACAGTTGACAGTGCATGTCAGAGCAAAAACCAAGCCATGAGGAACTGTCTGTAGAGCTCCGAGACAGGATTGTGTTGGAGGATTGGATCGGGGGAAGAGTATCAAAAAATGTCTGCAGCATTGAAGGTCCCCAAGAAAACAGTGACCTCCATCATTCTTAAGTTGAGCAAGTTTGTAACCACCAAGACTCTTCCTAGAGCTGGCCGCCCAGCCAAACTGAGAAGGGCCTTGGTCAGGCAGGTGACTAAGAACCCAATGGTCACTATGACAGAGCTCCTCTGTGGAGATGGGAGAACCTTCCTGAAGGTCCACCATCTCTGCAGCACATCACCAAGCAGGCCTTTCAAAAGGAAGGCACACGATAGCCTGCTTGAAGTTTGGCACCTAAAGGACTCTCAGGCCATGAGAAACAAGATTCAAGATTGAACTCTTGGCCAAGCGTCACATCTGGAGAAAACCAAGCACCGCTCATCACCTGGCCAATACCATCCCTACGGGGAAGAACGGTGGTGGCAGCATCATGCTGTGGGGATGTTTTTCAGCGGCAGGGACTGGGAGACTGGTGAGGATTGAGGGAAAGATGAACAGATCAAAGTATAGAGAGATCCTTGATGAAAACTCCAGGGCGCTCAAGGCCTCAGGCTTGGGCGAAAGTTCACCTTCCAACAGGACAATGACCCTAAGCACACAACCAAAACAACGCAGGAGTGGCTTCGGGGCAAGTTTCTGAATGTTCTTGTGTGGCCCAGCCATAGCACAGACTTGAATCCAACGTCTCTGGAGAGACCTGATAAAAGATGTGCCAAGATGTGATGTTTCCGCCGCCCGCCTGAAAGAGCTTGAGAGAATCTGCAGAGAAGAAATTGAGGAACTCTCCAAATACAGGTATGCCAAGCTTGTAGTATCATTGCCAAGAAGACTCGAGGCTGCCAAAGATGCTTCAACAAAGTGTTGCGTAAAGGGTCTGAATACTTATGTAAATGTGATATTTCAGGTTTTTTTTTAAATATACATTTGCGAAAAAATCTAAAAAACCTGTTTTTGCTTTGTCATTATGGGGTACTGTGTGTAAATTGATGAGGAGATAAAAATGATGTATTGCCTTTTAGAATAAGGCTGTTACGTAACAAAATGTGGAAAAAGTGAAGGGCTCTGAATACTTTCCGAATGCACTTTAACTTAAATGGCAATTTTAAATGGCAATTGAGAAAGCTACACCCTAAAATGAATCGGTTGATGACATTCTCAAGACACAGATCATTTGAAATGGGTAGACAGTTCTCGTGTAATGTACTGTATGTGGGCTACTTTAATGTGATACCTCCTCACATTACATATGCATCATTCTGAGGTAGCAAACAATTATAATTTATGTAATTACATTCTCTTTTTATCTCTGTCCTCTCTCCCTCACAGGGCCCAGACAGAGTGAGAGCCAGTCAGACAGGCAGGTGAAGGAAGCCAAGTCTAAATGTAAACGCATTGCTTTGCTGTTGACCGATGCACCAAATCCGAGAAACAGAGGGGTGTTAATGTTCAAGAAGCGTCGGCAAAGGGTTAAGAAGTATACACTTGTCAGCTACGGGACAGGTCAGCACCAGTTTGACGACCAAAGCGGCAAAGACGAAGACAGTGAATACGGCAAAACGGTCAGGTTTACTTTGGCCACGAATGATTATTCAGAACTTGATGAAGACTACACAGTGAATGTACGAGACCGAGACGTCAATTTAAACTGGGAGAACCTTGGAATAGCCAACATATTTCACCACCTGGAAGAGATGGAGCAACTGCCAGAGACAAAAGGCAAGGGCGTGGCAATGTTTGTGCAGCGCCGCCAGAGGATGGATGAGATTGCCCTAGAGCACGAGGAAATGAGGCGCAAAGGCTTACCCGTGAAAGGTATCGTAGAGCTTGAAGACACAGAAATGTACAAGTCTTACAAAACAGATGAAACTTATGTGCAATCCAATCAAATTCAATACCGTGAAAGGCATGCTGATCAGATCTACATGGATGGCCATGGCAATCAACATCTGCAGTACAAAGAAAACCAACAGGAGATGCAACAATATGCTCACGTGATGAATAGTATGCCCAACCTCCTAGCTAGTGCCATACCAAAGCCTCTTGTGCCCAACAGAACAGCTAAGCCCTTCTTGGGATCCCAAAACAGAGTGCCTGTCCCATTTTCTCCTCTTAGTGGTGTCACTAGCCCAGTGAAGCATCATGAACTCAAATTCAAGGTATCAGTCCCTATACACACAGTTCCACAGGTCTGGTCCCCAACTGGGGACTTCATAGCTTCGCGTGACGAACGCATATCTGTACCAGCAATCAAGACGGGCATCCTACCAGACTCAAAAAGAAGAGGTGCTAATAGAGCGGCCTCTGATCAACCCTCCAACGCCTATATTCAAAACAGAGGGGAAAGAAGACCATATATTGAGTCAGGCGAAGAGGAAGACTACTTTAGTCTTGGTGCTGAGGCATGCAACTTTATGCAACCCCGAACAGTCAAGCACAAGAATCCCCCACCTGTTGCCCCAAAGCCTAGCATTAATCCAGTCTGTCCACCATGGTTGAAGGAGAGTCCCTCGAATGTGCTACTTCACCTGGCAAGGAGTCCAATCCCGGCATATTTCCCAAATCCAGTGGGGTCTCCTCCTCAGCAATACTTCAAACAACAAGACTGGCATTCGCCTCAGCAAACGGCGAACCCCCGGGAACCACCCCAAACTCAGTCACGACCACAGCCACCCATGAACACCGGGGCACCAGCCAACTCAACATCACCCTCTCAACTTCATCCAACCATGAATAGCTGGAGTCCACAGCCACCGCGGTCCCCAGTGAGTATTCAGGCCCCGAACCCAACTCACACGGCACCTCGCCAACCCACAGTCTCAAAGAATAAGTCCCCAAATCCTTCGGTGGCATCTTGCCCACCCCAACGAGGGAGCTCTTACAGCCACGCAGCCAAGGCACCACCTACTTCTTCAATGGGTCACATCTCTGAGGGCCATGTTAGTCCAGCCATAAATGGTCCAACTCTGAGGGGAAGAGGTGCCGAACTCTTTGCCAAGAGGCAGACCCGTATGGAGAAGTTTGTGGTGGATGCCGAAACAGTTCAGGCCAACAAAGCAAAGTGTCCTTCCCCCACCGCCTCCCTTCCAGGTGCTTGGAGATATTCTTCCAACATCCGAGCCCCACCTCCTTTGTCATACAATCCCCTTCATGCTCCTTTCTACCCCCATGCAGCAGCTAAACAGCCCTATTCAACAAGTCCAAAAATCAAACCAAAGACCACTGTGAAAACCAAACCACAACCCTCCAAGCACCTGGATGCCCTAGATGTCATGAAACATCAGCCCTATCAGCTGGACTCATCACTCTTTAGATATAACGTAGGCACTGAGGCTGAAGGCCTTAGCCCTAGCCTCAAAATGGCCCCCATCCCAACCTCTGAGTCAAACCCAACCTTGAGCCCTAAACCTGCCCCTGTTGTCAGCCCTAGACCTGCCTTTACCATTTCTCCTTACTCTTACCCTGGCCATGACCTTCCCCCGGCAAAACAACAAAGCAAGCCCATAGCTCCTGCTAAGTCTACTAGATCGGTGAGTGTCCTATACCCTTTTGACTGTCAACCTACACAGTCAAGTGAACCACTCCCAGTTAGCAAGCAACTGGATTGGAAGCATAATGCTTCACCTGCTGTGCATGATAGCGCCAACAAAGCTCCCCAAGCTCCAAGCACCCACTGCCCTATACCCACAAGCACACCCTGTCAGCTATCTCTCAGTGTCAACTCAGCATCTTTGTCTTCTATACCCTTTGATGCTGATGTCCTCTCTAGAGGTACCATTCAAATGGCTCCTCGGCCTACATTTTCTGCCAAAAAACAAGCGGTAGCAACCAAACAGTGGAGGCATGTCGTTCTCCAACACTAGTTCCAACCCACTGACCCATTTTGATGTTGCAGAAAATGCAGAGATTATACACTATTTCTTACCTTTTCTAAAGAACCATTTATTTAAAAAATATATATATTAATTAGACGTGTCCTGCCAAGTATTTTTTTTAAATTGACTTGTTTTTGGTAATATCTTTGCATTGTTGCAGTGTCAAAATGTCACCCTATATCTTCTTACTTTCTGCTGTACATAGTATGCAAACCTAGCACAAAACATTTTAAATTACAACTTAGAACAACAAAACTAAACAATGAATTCAATATTTAAAGAATGTGCAATATGCATGACAGGTCAACAAGGGAAAACAATGCTTTACCAAAATGTTGAAAGAAATAGCAAAACATTTACATTTATAGGAAATTAACATAAGAAAACAAATGCCTCTGTCTCTCTGAATTCATTTCCCAGACCATCTATCTGGCTTATACCAGTGATTTTATACAGACAGAATATTTCAATAGATATCACTTCATATGGTTGTTATCATTAATTGGCCACCCCTCCTCGATCTACCTCCTTTGCTTGAGTTAACGCCCCACTTCAACTTGATAATGCTGTCTGTTTGCTTTATAGCTTGTAAAACAATGAAATTAGAGGCTATTGTAGCTGTACGTGAGTGTTTCTCAGCTGAATGAAAAACTATTGAGAATGAGAGACTATTGTAGGTGTTGTTAATGAAGATGTGAATGAAGCTAATGTTAGCTTCTGCTAATACCAATGAAGGTAATGTTTGCCAATGAAGCTAGTTAGCTAATTTTGCTAGCTATTGATACACAGTTTAGCAAGTCAATCCGTTAGGTAGCTGTTATATTGTTTTCTGCAGCGCTAGGTCATTCATGAGGATACAGATACTAGCAGGGGAAAGTGATGTACACATTAGGCATAAGAGGCAGATTTTTTTTTAAGTCCCCTCCTTGGCTGAAGCTTTGGTCCCACTAGGGATACATCGTGTTGAGTAATTTCAGGAAAATGAGATCAGTTGTGTGTGCAGCTGAAAAGAGGAATCATTTCTAGTTTGTCTATGGTGTCTTGCCTCGCCTTTTTTGTTGTAAATTAATTTATGTTTAGGGTAGCCTGTATTCACCAGTGGTCTCATGACCACATGCAACATTACCATTATTGGAACAGTAATGTTCATACCCATAGGAAATGTAAAACAGTGTAAGTAGGTTGGATGCTAGTCAAAATCATGTTTGCAATGTATGCAATATGATAGCAATGAGAGTGCATAACATAAAAACAGGGGGGTTTGTTCATACTTTTATGATGACGATTATTGGAAGAGATATAATAATAGAAGAATAATAATAGGCACTATATTTGGATGCAGACCTCTTAAAATTCCTTCAGTCTCATTCCAAACTATATTTAATAGTGTGATACAGCTCAAAGCTTTTGCTAATGGTGTTTTTAAAGTCCCCTCTACATCTTTGTGTTGTTGACAATGTGGAATTTTGTATTTTATTGTCAATTATGGCCAGTTACTTAGTTGATTTTATCAACATCTTAATTTTAACACTTCATCAAACATGATTTGTTTTCAGGTTAAACACAATTGATATATATATATATTACAAATAATCCTTCTTTAATTTCCAACCAGATTGCTGACTTTACCTTTCCTGTCCTTTGTTACATTTATTTTTCCTCTTTTATGTGTTCCATTGTATATTGCACTTCTTGTACTCGGCACAATCTTGCTATTAAATATCTCCCTTTAACTTTTTGTGTGTGTTTTCATATTTCATTACTACTGCATGGACTCTTGCAATGTTTTCTTTTATGAATGCATCACGCTTTAATTATTGTACCACACTCTTTATTCATTTGTAATACCTCTTCTATTTTAATGTTGCTTATGTATTCATTAATGTTGCCAATTCTTAGTACCTTAAGCAATATCTGGTTAAAAACAGTAATGATACAACAATGATTGCCTCACCGTGCATCATGCAGGTTAGATCACATCTTCTACTTTACAGCAAATGAAACTATATTTGAGTCCTTTCCACCTGTATAAGACGCTTTGGTAGGTTTAAGTTTTCAATAATCCACAAGGCAATGTGTTACGTCCTCTGAACAGGTCTTTGTTGAAATCCAATGTTTGCATGGAGACCTGCTATGAGCAAAGGGCTCATCTGTTTCCAAATATAGCTCAGACTCACCATCTTTAAAACCTGCTATCCCTTTCGAAAAGTTAACTCTGCTAAAGCAGAGACCCGATAGGATCAACCCATGCCAAAGGTAAGTGCTGAAAACTGACTCTCTTCCCATCCATTGGTCTTAATTGGCCACGGGGACTCGTGTATTTTAGGGAGAAACGACACCATTACGTCACCCAGATATGTTTGGAACATGAACACTGAACAAAAATATGCAGTAATGTTGCATCATTAGGTTTGATTGACATTCACTACTGTGATTATTTATAGGTGTTAATCTCCAGGCAACAATGACATTGGAAGATAGAGTGATATGACTTCTATGTTGTGAAAAAATAGCAATAATCATGGGGAAATGTATTGATGAACACACAGTTGAGTAGAATTGGGCTGTGTCCATTTTGAAGAGTTTGAAAGGGGATAGCCTGCCCTTTCATGGGAGGCAATGCTCTCTGACACTGTGTGTGTTTCTGTGTGTTTTATTGGACCGCAAAATGAATCACCTTACTCCAGTGCACAGGATGAGAATCTTCTCCCCTTCTTGGCTCAAGTAATCCAGGCCAAACCAGGTTGTGGAGAACTACTGTTTTTCTGTGTATTCTACCCCAAATTCTTTGTTGGGAAAAGAGGGTTGCACTGTCATGAACACATTTATTTACTGCCTCATAAATACATGTGCATTACAGTACATTTGGTATTTTATATTTTGACCCTGAGCCCCAGTGTGTACAGTATCCTTAATATTACCAGAATCACATCAATCCAGTACAATGTCCTTTTCTTCCAGGGACTTGGCAGAAGCTACTCTCTGTCCCTACCCAGACGGATGTGCTCCATGTCCTACATGTCCTCGCAGTCATCTATGTCCCCTGTGACCACCCCTGTGTTCCATCCATCTCTCGGGAGGCAGACCTCCTGGCAGGAAAAAGCTTCCCTCAAGCCCCCCAGCCCTTGGGAGGCTGCCTCCCGGAGCCCTCTGGGCCTGGTGGACGATGCCTTCCGATTCCAGAACTTCCCTCAGTCCATCACCACTAACGTCAACTCCGCCGCCAACCGACGATCTCTTCCAGAACCTCCGGACGAATGGAAGCGCAAGGTGTCGTTGGATGCCCCCAGTGTCAGTGGAGGTTACTATTATGCTCCACCACCAGCCATGCATACTAGGTCTATGAGCATGACCTCTGCCCCTGTCTATGGGCCTCCCTTCAGACAGGCCCAGCCTCTGTGGTCAGCGATGAGTGCTAGCGCTGGACATATGGGTCGAGGCCCGGGCCACCCGAGTCAGTCCCTCTACGCTAGTTTGCCACGCACAGCTATGAGAAGGTAATCTCCTCAGCTAGAATTCAAACATATAAACAGTGCACTTGTAAGAACAAACGTAGAAAATATAATTGGATGTACAGATGTAAACAATAGGGCCAGCATATTATAATTAACAATTTGATCAAGGTAGTGTTTATTTTTTAAGACAAATGTTTGGATTCAATGAGGAAATACTGACCCAGATAGTGATAACGGTCTACAGCAGCATGATAGGGTGAATTACACGTTTGAAGATGGATTCTGCAGAGAAACGGCGCCACTGTTTGCCCCACCACCATTGTTCTTGTTTTCAGTTGAGGAGCGTGTCACAGCGTGAAAAAAAAACATTTGTATTATTAATTCTGCTGTTCTATCATGTAACTTTGTTTCACCATTATGGAGTCGAGCTTTAAAGGTTTTCTGGGGAAAAAAGTACTGATGTTAATGGTCTTTGGTTTAAAATGGAGTTTGTTTTTCTATATGTGTGTGCATGTACAGTATTTTGGTTTGAGCATGGATTGTTTGTGCATTTTGTCCTGTGGCCACAGGGGGCAAAGAAGTGGTTTCTCGTTCTCCACTATAATTCTGATCAGTGAAGTGCATTCACACACATCTATAGTATGTACTGCATGTTCCATTGAATGTTCTGTACCTGAAAAGTTGAAATTCTAAACATGTTTTATGAATTTTGATAAATGGATACATGATAGGCCTATTATTTACTTGCATGTGCATAAAAGTAAGAGGTTTGCAAGGTGATGAGTGAGAAAATGACAGATGGATGGGAAAAGAAAGTTAGATGTGTTGAACCTATAACTCGTTTTATTTAGAAAAATGGATTGAGTATTGTTATGTGATGTAAGCGGTAACATCTAAAATATCAATACAGTAAAGCGGATTTCAAATGTACTGCTAGGGTTCCTTGATGGTTTGTGTAATATGTGTGATAGCATGTGTAGCAGGTTAGATAGTAAGTACCAAGTGCACATACGGATGAAAACAACCAATATTCAAGTTCACTTTCTGTTACTATGAAAATTAAGGACATTTACAAATGTCTTACATTTCTTAAAATAATATATCAAATGTCAGATTTCATTGCTGAAATATAGAACATTAACAATGTTTTTGTTCATACCTTTGTCAGTTTGCAAAACATAGGCACACACTATATTCTAGACCACGTCATTGAATACAGGTCGAAGTTTCCGTGAAAGGCATACGAAATGTGCCACACTTGTGAATGTGTTGAAGATATTGTCACTTTTATCACTTGATTGTGTTGTTCATTTGTTGCAGCACTGAAGATAGATATTGTACTCTTCCAATAAAATGTTGTTGAGTACACCGTGCCTCTGATGTTTTATTACATTAACATGTATGTAAGATATGTAGGATTTGTCAAATGTTTTTTACACTTTGTAAATTGTTGGTTTACCTATTCAAAATGTGTGGTATGCTGAATTCGTTGAGAAACAAACAATTGCTGAATACCAATAAAACACGTAGTAATATATAAGATACATGTATATAAATGGAGTGGAATGTGGAGTTAGGTAAGTAGAGAAAGTACTTTTCTAAAGTTACACTCCACTGCAGCCAGTGTTTGTTTTGCTAACATGTCAGGTTATTGCTCCGACATCCGTCACAAAGCATCTCCACAAGTCCATCCAGGGACTAGTAACCAAAGAGATGGTTACATAATCACAGACTGAGCTATTGGGAGACGACTGGTGGGAGATTTTACACAGGAAGTTGAAAAGAGAAAGTTAAAATGTTAAGTATGAGAAAAAAACTAAAAATGAATCTCACTCATCTCATTGCCAAACATTTTTGTCGTTGTGAAGAGAGCCACATGACACCCCAACCATTTAAATCTACAGTGAACAAAAATATAAACACAACATGCAACAATTTCAAAGATTTTTCAGTCACAGGTCATGTAAGGAAATGTGTCAATTTAAATAAATTCATTAAGCCCTAATCTATGGATTTCACATGACTGGGCAGGGGTGCAGCCATGGGTGGGCCTGGGAGGGCATATGCCCAGCCAATCAGAATTAGTTTTGCCCTACAAAAATCCTTTATTACAACCAGAAATACTCCTCAGCACCCCCTGTCCCCCACTGACAATCCCGCAGGTGAAGAAGCCGGACGTGGAGGTCCTCGGCAGGCGTGGTTACTCGGTCTGCGGTTGTAAGACTGGTTGGACGTGCTGCCAAATTCCCTAAAACGACGTTGTAGGCTGCTTATGGTAGAGAAGTGAACATTCAATTCTCTGGCAAAAGCTCTGGTGGACATTCCTGCAGTCAGCATGCCAATTGCACGATCCCTCAACTTGAGACGTCTGTGGCATGTGTACAAGGTGCATGTGTAATGATCATGCTGTTTAATCAGCTTTTTGATATGCCACACCTGTGAAGTGGTTGGATTATCTTGACAAAGGATAAAATGCTCACGAACAGGGATGTAAACAAATTAGTGCACATAATTTTTTATTTTTGTACGTATTGAACATTTCTGGAATCTTTTATTTCAGCTCATGAAACATGGGACCAACACTTTACATGTTGCGTTTTTTGTTCCGTGTACTTTTGTAGTTTCATTTTTACTCTGAATGTTTTAATATTAAAATGTATTGACACAAATCCTCCAACAAGTCTTTGTATTAGGGTGGAATAACATGAGAAGAACCAGTCACTTCAGAAGTAGTTAGACAATTCAAGGCAGTAAGCTTGTTTCTTGGCAGCACTGTGAAGATAAATGATTTAGTATCTTGACAGCACTTATCTTAGAAGTCCCATGAACATACAGCTATTTCTATAACATTACCCCTGCAAAGTTGTTTGCTTGATTGCTACAACACAGTGTAAAAAATAAGTTATATCTATGCAGTGGCAATTTTAGCATTTTAGCTTGGTGGGGAAAACTCCCCACATTTTTTAGATGCATGCCAGCAAAGCCACAACACAACACTAAACAATACATTAATTGCACTATAACGGTGATAAACAGTGTCCACAAACTGTTAGTGCCTACATAAAGCTGTCCCAACAGCAGAGCTTTCCTTTCAACACCTTAGAGTGAATCGTTACCACTGCTACACCTGGCTATCACTGGAGCCTTGTCTGGCAGTGAAGCAGTGAAACAGTTCAGCCTTACTGACTTTAAAAAAAACATAGCTGATATGGCTGACTTGCTTAAACAAATGTGGTTTCTACTGACAATTGAGATGTAAAAACTATGGCATAAGGAGATGATGAGTGAATAAGAAGATAATCCGTAATTTCAATTAAGACAATGAGCGAGCTAGGATGGACTTAGTCAATAAACTATTTGTTCAGCACTTTTGAAATGTACAGCGACAGAATTCAGAACATGGGCCGTTCTTACAGTATTCTCCCTGTACAACAAGTCAGAACCATAGGATACGTAAAGGGGGCATACAAGCAGACAATAAAAACTCTTACAATATTCAATGATATTAAACAATATTCAATGATTACATTCTCGAAAACAGTATAGGCTACATGTGCACCATCAAGTCAGAACAGTAAGCAAAGTTATGAGGGGGATAGGGACTAAATAGTTAGGATGATGCACATGGGCCACTAACAGCTTACTACACAACATACACATAGTATTACTTTCTTAGCTACAGTATACATATCTCCCTGGCATATTACACCATTTATGCAGCAGCATACAATACATTTTTGGACTCCCATTGTTGTGCTGTGATCTCTTGAACAGGGAGGTGGCGCGGCGGTCCTTGTGGGCAAATTCTGTCATTCTCTGGATTTATGTTGCTTTCAAGATAACCGGAAACTCTAAAAAAAACAAGGTTGAATCATGATGTCAGTGATCTCCAGGTCAGAGCTTTAGAAAGAGGCCCAAATTCCCAACTTGGAATACTGAGTTGGATGACTGTTCATAACGGGTTTTTTTCCCAGTCGGAGCTCTTTTTTTCCTTCCAGTTTCCAGTTGTCTTGAACTCACTGAAGTCTAAGATTTCCCCGTTTTGACTTTCCAGTTGTTTTGAACGCTTCAGAAGTCATGCTGGATTGACAGCATGGCCAATGTATTCAACCTTTTCTGGCCCATGGTGTTGAATATTTAGCCTTTTAAGATTGGAAAAGAGACCCTTAAACACAGACTTGGACCACACACACCTTGCTTGGGCCAAGAAACACGAGCAATGGACATTAGACCGGTGGAAATGTGTCCTTTGTTCTGGTGTCCAAGTTTCAGATTTTTGGTTCCAACCACTGTGTCTTTGTGAGACGCAGAGTAGGTGAACGGATGATCTCCGCATGTATGGTTCGCACCGTGAAGCATGGAGGAGGAGGTGTGATGGTGTGGGGGTGCTTTGCTGGTGACACTGTCTGTGATTTATTTAGAATTCCAGGCACACTTAACCAGCATGGCTACCATAGCATTCTGCATCAATACTCCATCCCATCTGGTTTGCGCTTAGTGGGACTATAATTTGTTTTTCAACAGGACAATGACCCAACACACCTCGAGGCTGACCAAGAAGGAGAGTGATGGAGTTCTACATCAGATGACTAGTACTCCACAATCACCCAAACTCAACCCAATTGGGATGGTTTGAGATGAGTTGGACTGCAAGGTGAAGGAAAATCAACCAACAAGTGCTCCGTATATGTGGGAACTCCTTCAAGACTGTTGGAACTGCATTCCTCACGAAGCTGGTTGAGAGAATGCCAAGAGTGTGCAAAGCTTTGCAAGGCAAAGGATGGCAACTTCAAATAACACTTTTATGGTTACTACATGATTCCATATGTGTTATTTCATAGTTTTGATGTCTTCACTATTATTCTACAATGTAGAACATAGAAAAAATTAAGAAAAATCCAAACTTTTGACTGGTATTTCTTTTTTTTTTAGACCAGAGGAAAGAGTGCCTCCTACCGCCCCTCCAACACTACTTTCAGTGTCATGTCTTCCCTATACATATCTAGGGTCCAGGAAACACAAGCGCTCTTAAGGGGAGAGCCCTCCTTCGGTGTGGTTCCGGTGGCATAGGTCAGGTGCCCCATCCTCTCCCTCTCTCCGATAGCCTCCCCACGTCCCCATTGCTTTTGTGAGTGGTTTTGAGTGTTTGGCCTGCTAAATTTAGCCTATTGATGTAAGCTACATTCCATTGACAACAGACACAGAGACACCCCCCAACAGTTTGGCTTCAGTGGCCGGGAGTGTGAAGATCAGGGTGGATCAAAACTACCTAGGTCGACCCCTGAGCCTCCTTGCCTTCCAGTCAAGGATACAGGTCGTTTAAAAGACAGACAGGACACACACACACAGGTATGGACTAGTCCCATCAAGGTGTGCAGTTGTGATTCCGAGGTATGGCAAAATACTAGTGTCAATGTGTTGTGCTTTGACCATTCACAACAACTAACTCTGATTATGCTATTTTTTGTCGTATTCAGTCATATAACCTTTGTATTAATCAATATCTCACATCCCTTACTAACAAACCTCTTTATTATTTTGTGAAGACAAAACAAGAAGCTACAAACAAAATGCAATTGTTAGGTTACTGTAATCACTCTGAAATAATGTTTCTATGTTTATGTTGTATGAAGAGCTGATTATGAACATTGTGTTCAATAACATCTCTATGTTCTAATTATATTTCTCATGTTCGATACGCAATTTATTCTTGTAAATATTTAAAGCACTATAAATGATCTACATTTCAGTCATAACATTGAGAATAAAGATGTTGTACAACATGTCTGAAACATAATGCAAATAGGAGAGGATATGAACATGATGGGGTAACATTGAGAGTTTAGTGAAAGTTGTGATGTGAATACAAAGGGCATTGTTGTTTTGTTTCATTTGTTTGCAAAGCAAAAGCATCTACATTTTAGCACGGTAACTTCAGTTTTTTAGGACTGCTGCAATTAGATTTAGGGAAACTAGGCTATTATAATTGTCACGGAAATGTATCTTTTTTTCTCTCAACGCCATTGTGCCGCAGTAAAAATATTTATTTTGTCAAGATCACATTAAGGATTTCCAGTGTCACATACTACCCTGGGACACAATGTTCAGCCCTCACCCAACACTGATGATTCACAATGCTGAATGTCATGTGACACCTTAATGCGCATCAACTAGTATTCTTTACAAGGTTATTTTAAAGTAAGTGTTGACTTTGCTCTTCAAGCGCAAACAATGAATGACACCTGCCTTGTAATGTTTTGGTTTGGGGTTGACAGAAACCCTGTCCTTGAAGTAAATGTCATAATGCTTACCTAATGCTATCATAAACCAGACATGAGGCCCATCATAATATTTTATGACCCTTAACTCACAGGACATTAATGGCATATCATAATGTGGTCTAAACAACATGCAGTAGTTATCCGATAGGTCAACCAGTATTGCACGTGCCATGTGAGCAATAACTCTTTACCACAAACCCTCACTAACAGTAATCTTATTTTATTTATAGCAGTACAGTATGTTGGCTCTCTAATGTTCAGTTCATATCAACACTATAATTGGAAAACATTTTCTGCTGGGGTAGAACAGAAAGTACATCCTGTGTCCTTTATGTGTTTCCAGTACCCAGGGGCAAATCGTGTGCCACCCTTCCCAAAGCCACAATGTCACAATTCTGTACAATGCCAGCTGGAGAGAGGAAGATGCATGCAGCGGCTATTTCTCGAGAGGTCCACGGTGCCAATGGTATGATCTGGGCCCGGGCTCAAAGACAGCCTCAACAGCAAAGAGAATCAAACTTATTCTGGTGGAGGGCAGTTATTCAGATCCGGGTTGAACATGTCAGGGCCATTTCTCTAGCAGTTGCCATAAATAAGCTAATGAAGTTTTTTTTACTACCTATGGCGACAAATCCTTCTGTCGTTGTCCTTTTGAAAGTGCTATTTTGGGGCGGGTGAGGTGGGGAGTTATGGAGGGCAGGGTAGGACAACTGTGTGTAGCCATTTAGGGGACCGTGAGTGTTTGCGACAGCTGAAGTACATTCTGTTTGGGTATAGCTCATCGAAGCAGCATCATGTTCAGCATTCAATAAGTAAAAAGAACAATGACATAATAAAAATTGAATTCAATAAGAAATAATACATACAAAATTGCAAGACTGCATTTGTCTCAATCAGATTTGAAGAGTACAATCATAATTCACCTAGACTTTCTAGAACTTGCAAATAGCAAGTAGCATTAGCACTGTTGAGTGCAAATCAATGGAAATTCACTAGGCTGTGGTTGCATTGTCCAAAGAGCATGCCTAAATCAACTCAATGCACAATTTTGTTTAATAACCATACAATGTAGAATTACTGAGAAACCAAATGATTACTAAACTATTCAGATCAAATCAATCAAATCACATTTATTTATAAATCCCTTCTTATATCAGCTGATGTCTCAAAGTGCTGTACAGAAACCCAGCCTAAAACCCCAAATAGCAAGCAATGCAGGTGTAGAAGCACGGTGGCTAGAGATTATAACAGAACATGGCCAAGATGTTCAAATGTTCATAAATGACCAGCATGTTCAAATGATAATAATCACAGTAGTTGTCGAGGGTGCAACAGGTCAGCACCTCAGGAGTAAATGTCAGTTGGCTTTTCATAGCCGATCATTAAGAGTATCTCTACCGCTCCTGCTGTCTAGAGAGTTGAAAACAGCAGGTCTGGGACAGATAGCACGTCCGGTGAACAGGTCAGGGTTCCATAGCCGCAGGCAGAACAGTTGAAACTGGAGCAGCAGCACGGCCAGGTGGACTGGGGACAGCAAGGGGGCATCATACCAGGTAGTCCTGAGGCATGGTCCTAGGGCTGTATTGCAGTATACTGTATATTGAGGCAACCAATTATTAATATATACATGCAAACTTTTATCATATTGTGATGCTTACTATACATCTTGTTTTGAAACTACATTAATTGGAATTAGGCATGCTAATTGTCAACAGAAAGGCATTTTGAAGGAACAATATGTTGTTGATATTATCCCTTCAGATGATATCAGAATAATAATGTTAATTAACTTCTCCTTTGATAAAGGTCTCGCTGTAATCAGAAATGGTTAAAAATGCATGCTATGTACAGTATGTCTTAGGGAGAGTGTCAGAACAAAATATATACTGTATATCTTTAGGGAAACTAAATATTTTGTGCAACTAAGACATACAAATCAAAAACTGAAAAATTGGGCGTGCAAAATTATTCAGCCCCCTTAAGTTAATACTTTGTAGTGCCACCTTTTGCTGCGATTACAGCTGTAAGTCACTTGGGGTATGTCTCTATCAGTTTTGCACATCGAGAGACTGAAATGTTTTCCCATTCCTCCTTGCAAAACAGCTCGAGCTCAGTGAGGTTGGATGGAGAGCATTTGTGAACAGCAGTTTTCAGTTCTTTCCACAGATTCTCGATTGGATTCAGGTCTGTGTTCTGGCCATTCTAACACCTGGATATGTTTATTTTTGAACCATTCCATTGTAGATTTTGCTTTATGTTTTGGATCATTGTCTTGTTGGAAGACAAATCTCCGTCCCAGTCTCAGGTCTTTTGCAGACTCCATCAGGTTTTCTTCCAGAATGGTCCTGTATTTGGCTCCATCCATCTTCCCATCAATTTTAACCATCTTCCCTGTCCCTGCTGAAGAAAAGCAGGCCCAAACCATGATGCTGCCACCACCATTTTTGACAGTGGGGATGTTGTGTTCAGGGTGATGAGCTGTGTTGCTTTTACGCCAAACATAACGTTTTGCATTGTTGCCAAAAAGTTCAATTTTGGTTTCATCTGACCAGAGCACCTTCTTGCACATGTTTGGTGTGTCTCCCAGGTGGCTTGTGGCAAACTTTAAACAACACTTTTTATGGATATCTTTAAGAAATGGCTTTCTTCTTGCCACTCTTCCATAAAGGCCAGATTTGTGCAATATACGACTGATTTTTGTCCTATGGACAGAGTCTCCCACCTCAGCTGTAGATCTCTGCAGTTCATCCAGAGTGATCATGGGCCTCTTGGCTGCATCTCTGATCAGTCCTCTCCTTGTATGAGCTGAAAGTTTAGAGGGATGGCCAGGTCTTGGTAGATTTGCAGTGGTCTGATACTCCTTCCATTTCAATATTATCGCTTGCACAGTGCTCCTTGGGGTGTTTAAAGCTTGGGAAATCTTTTTGTATCCAAATACGGCTTTAAACTTCTTCACAACAGTATCTCGGACCTGCCTGGTGTGTTCCTTGTTCTTCATGATGCTCTCTGCGCTTTTAACGGACCTCTGAGACTATCACAGTGCAGGTGAATTTATACAGAGACTTGATTACACACAGGTGGATTGTATTTATCATCATTAGTCATTTAGATCAACATTGGTTCATTCAGAGATCCTCACTAGAGAGAGTTTGCTGCACTGAAAGTAAAGGGGCTGAATAATTTTGCACGCCCAATTTTTCAGCATTTGATTTGTTAAAACAGTTTGAAATATCCAATAAATGTCGTTCCACTTCATAATTGTGTCCCACTTGTTGTTGATTCTTCACAAAAAAATACAGTTTTATATCTTTATGTTTGAAGCCTGAAATGTGGCAAAACGTCGCAAAGTTCAAGGGGGCCGAATACTTTCGCAAGGCACTGTATGTCTGTAAACAGAAAGCTGTTCAACCGTGTTAGATGAAATCACATTGCTGAGTCTACCTTTAATGGAAAGTCAGTCAAAGGCATCTACTGAAACTTGTTTTGGTTCTTTTCCCAGGGGACACCATGGACCTGGGGATAAAGGTTAGCACTCCCAAAGACATCATGCTGGAGGAGCTGTCACTGCAATCCAACAGAGGCTCTCGTCTTTTCAAAATGCGCCAGCGAAGATCGGAGAAATACACGTTTGAAAGTATCCAAAATGAGGCAAACGTGCAGCTGAGTGTAAGGACTTTTACATTTACATTCGTGTAATTTAGTAATCCAGACGCTCCTATCACAAAGACCAACAATAAGTGGATGCAAATATGGAGACTTAAACAACCACAAAATACAACACACCTCACAACTCACATTCACTACCAATATCATACATCTGGGTGACGCCACAGCAGCCATCTTTGATAGACGGGTCAGATGGATAGTGCTGCAGGACGCTTGTTCCACCGCTGTGAGGTTGGGGCAGAAAGAGCTGTGACAGTCAGAGTCTTGTTTGTAGAGTTTCAGAAAACAGCTTAATTTTGGACTTACACTCAACTCCAGGACTGGCACTAGGACGAAATCCATGGGGGTGCACATGAAATGAATGAAGGTCACAACTCGTATTACATTATAGTCCTATTGGTCCCACTACGACATACAAGTTTATTCGAAATGTAGCCATAGGCTACACCTAAACCATAGCCTATCAAAAATAATTTCACATACAGTATGCAATAGTAGATGTATAGACAATATAAATTGTACTATGAGGCATGGAATGGAGAGCAATGGCGCATGTTTTTTTATAACAAAAAGGCAACTTTTTGACATACAGTCACACGCAGACAATATTTTTTTGTGTCTATATAGAATTGAAAAAAATACATATTATTAAAGGATGGCTGCAGTTCCTGATTTTGCCTCATTTTAGACTTGGTTCATTAAGAATTGCTAACGACCATGACAGAATTAAAACGTGAGTTGGTTTCAGGTTGTGGTTTGATATCGGTGTCTCTTGTGTGTTCACAAGTGGGAAGAGTAAGACAAGTCATTTTGCCAATTAGCTTCAGCCGGCTTGTTTTCAACCTTTGCCTAATTAGTTTGATTTTGGATAGCCTAATAAGGGGGTAGTTAGGGACCGGCAATACATGTAAATGAGAAAAAAAAATCATGTTCCACACCTTTTTTCCTCATTAAATGCTTTCAATATTTGTATATTCATTCGTACAATGTATTATTGGTCTGAGATTTGTAAGTCATTTAAATCTGGAGCTATTGGAATTTTAAGGTATTGTCCCATGTAAATTGTGCCATTTACCGATAGTCCCTAATATGCAAAGGGATATCCAGCGTCAACCCACATTTACCACAGCCATTACAATCGAGTCACGTGCAGCTGCACTCCCAATTGATGATGAATTGTGCTGTCAGCTGTTGGCATGTGCGCAGGATTGAAACAAACCCAAACTTAATTTACGCTGTAATGCAGTCACAATCAGTCTCATAAAACTCAGACTGACTTTATAACCAAAATCCTATTTACACATGCCCGGTTCTGCCACCCCCTAATGTCGGGCCTAATTATATCAGACACACAGTTATTATTGTATCTTGGACATTATGGGTTGAGGGTCCAAATCCTGGGATCACATTATTGGATCTCTGGACTTACGGATTTAAAAAGTATTTGCGATTATTTTCTTTTACGGTACAGTAACATTGTTTCATTGTTTACTTGGATCCAAAAGTGCTTTATTGCAACCAGATAACTGGATTTTAAATACGTTTCTGAGTGTCTAATGGTTGCATTAAGGATGTGTGCACCCCGACAAAAGTGTTAGAACACATGGGAGATATGGTGAAACATGTGCCTGGTGCCCTTTCCCTGCACCTACTCTGGCCAGAGGCTCCTGGAGCACTTTGCTCAAGAGTATCTATGCTGCTTATCAGTTGCTTGCTGATTGTGTGTGTGTGTGTGTGTGTGTGTGTGTGTGTGTGTGTGTGTGTGTGTGTGTGTGTGTGTGTGTGTGTGTGTGTGTGTGTGTGTGTGTGTGTGTGTGTGTGTGTGTGTGTGTGTGTGTGTGTGTGTGTGTGTGTGTGTGTGTGTGTGTGTGTGTGTGTGTGTGTTGTGTGTGTGTGTGTGTGTGTGTGTGTGTGTATTACTTCAGAAAGTATTCACACCCTTTTACTTTTTCCACATTTTGTTGTGTTGTAGCTTATAGCCTGCATTTGAAATTGATTAAATGCAGATATTTTTTGTCACTGGCCTACACACAATATCACATAATGTCAAAGTGGAATTTTCTTTTTCAAAATTTTTACACATTATTTAAACATGAAAAGGTGAAATGTCTTGAGTCAATAAGATTTCAACTCCTTCATTATGGCAAGCCTAAATAAGTTCAGGAGTAACATTTTGCTTCACAAGTCACATAATAAGTCGCATGGACTCACTCTGTGTGCAATAATAGTGTTTAACATTACTTTTGAATGACTACCTCATCTCTGTACCCCACACATACAATTATCTGTAAGGTCCCACATTCGAGCAGTGAATTTCAAACACAGATTCAACCACAAAGACCAGGGAAGTTTTTCAAAAAATGACTATCCCTTTTTGCATGGTAAAGTTATTAATTTCACTTTGGATGGTGTAGCAATACACCCAATCAGTACGAAGATACAGGTGTCCTTTTAGGATAAAATAAAAACGGAATAGAGCTAAGCACAGGAAAAATCTTAGAGGAAGACCTGGATCAGTCTGCTTTCCAACAGATGCTGGGAGACAATAACCGAAAACACAAGGCCAAATATACACTGGAGTTGCTTACCAAGACGACATTGAATATTCCTGATTGGCCTAGTTACCGTTTGACTTTAATTAGCTTGAACATCTATGGCAAGACTTGAAAATGGTTGTCAAGCAATGATCAAAAACCAACTTGACAGAGCTTGAAGAATTTTTAAAAGAATAATGTGCAAATATTATACAATCCAGGTGTGCAAAGCTCTTAGAGATTTACCCAGAAAGACTCACAGTTGTAATTGCTGCCAAAGGTGATTTCATCATGTATTGACAGAGGTGTTAATACTTAAAATGAGATATTTCTGAATTTTGTTTACAATAAATATGCAACAATGTCTACAAACATATTATCACTTTGTCGTCATAGGGTATTGTGTGTAGATGTATGAGAAAAATATATATTTAATCAATTTTGAATTCAGGCTGTGAAAAATGTGAAATAAGTCAAGAGGTAAGAATACTTTCTGAAGGCATTATATGTTCATGTGTGCATTGGTCAGATGCCAGTCCACAGGGGGTATCTGGGGGGGGGGGGGTCTGGTTGCAAATTACTGTTTTTACTTTTGGCAACTGTTCAAATGGAGCAACATTGCACATAAATTCTCAGCATTGCAAACAAACATGAACTAGTTGCTATTTCAAGTCTTTTGATGGACATTTTGGCAGTAGCTGAGCTTGCTTTGACCTTATGCCCAAGCTTTAGCTCAGTGTGCTAAGCTAACATGCTTGTAAAACCTGTGAGCGCCCTACCCATTTACCTAGTGGGCCTCATTTACGCAAAGTTAACAATTTGGTGCAGCTAATCCCCAAATGAATAAATTAGATAGGTTCAGAACTGCGCAAAAGGGGAAAGCTTAGCTAATGACAAAATACTTTCTAATTTTTTCCAGAGCGATCTTCTAGCTGAGAATGCAGACAGTGCCGAAAACAAAGAGGGATCGAAAACACTTCCTTACACACCCACCCCAGGAAACCCAGAAAGCATTGCACCAGGTATGTAGCTACCGCATCAAAACATACCTTCTGTTATTTTCAAAATGTATGAATGCTTATTAGGCAGAATAATACAGTTTAAGGGGATAATAAGGCCTTATTGAAATATCCTTGTCATTATTATGTAGTGTTATACATGAGTAACGCTTCACTTGAAGGGATACTACATAAGGACTTCATAACACAATCATAACTCATACATACCGCATTCATAAGTAAATGGTATTTTTCAACCACTACAAATTGATATGTACGCTTTGTCTTGCAATTGTTGACATTAGCATTTATGAACTGCTTATGTACTGCTTATGAATGGGTTGTGAATGTATTTTTAAGGCCTATGTAGATGCTCATGTTACCTCTAAAGACAAGTCTTATTCCCCCTAGCGACTCAGCAGACCTCTGGCCTTTAAGCAGGATACATGAGAAGCATTTCCTTTCCCTGCGGTGCCTTGCTCTCTGTTAAATTGTCAGCAGGGGATCCCAACAGAACACTCTTGTAGAATCTGATATGACCAAGCATGGTGTCAACCCATGTCAAATGGACCAACCCGCTTTTCACACCAAGGATGAAAGCACACTTACGGTGTGCACTATTTTAAGACTTGAGATGATAAAGATCGACAAGTTGTGTTGAGTCTTCATCACTTTTTCCACTGCTCTAGTTAATACTGTTATTTAATGACAGTGGCTATTGATAAAACTGCCACAGTCATGTTGACACCTATTTTGTTTCCCAAACAATAATAACAGATAATACTAAACCAAAATGTACATTTTTTTTGTTATGTCTTGATGAAATTAGCATGGGTGAAAAGGTGGTAACAACTGAGGGACTAATTTGTTGTCATTGCAAACTAGATTCTAGATTCTAGATTCAGTCGCAAGACAGTTTTTTCTGGAGCGGATGGTCGGGGGGCGGAACATAATTACAAATAATTTGTAGACTGCAAATTGACTGCATGAAGCTCAAACAGATATAATGTTGGACTAAAACATAATAATTCAAACCTTGCTTACGTTTGTATACAATCCCGTGTTTCTCTATAATGCTTGGGAATACTTGGGAACAGATTTCTTGAATTAAAATCAGTTGGAGCTGATTACCTGTTGTTTTTACAGTCTTTTATGTCCAACAATGAAAATTCAACACAAAAAAACTTGTCAGGCCACCAGTTGGGGAACCCTGTTCTACGGGTTAAACCATTAATTCAAACTCACCTCTCACAACAAGATTCATTCTCAATGCCCTAGTACTTCTTTATATTTCTTGTGAAAGGACAACAAGCAAGAAATTGGCAGTAATCATGTATCCCACTTAAGTCCAACCCCACAGATCTGCTAATGTGTTGATAGGATAAGTGAGTGTCTGTACGCTGCACTGTTGGTCTTATGATCCTGTCTTCTTGGTATGTGTCTCAGGATATGGAGGCCCCTTGAAGGATGTCCCTGCAGAGACGTTCAACTCTACAGCTATACCCAAGTCCTACCATTCCCCTTGGGAGCAGGCTATCATTAACGACCCCAACCTGGCCGCGACCCTCAATATCAGGATGCCTGTCCCTGAGCCAAGACCAGAGGCTCCTGACTACAAGAGCTTTAACAGGTGAGGCTAATGTGAAAACAGGTGTTCTGAGGAGAGTTTTCAGACAACTGCTATTCAACAGCTCAAAATTTAAACCAAAGATTTGCGTGCTACTTGAACATAGTGCATCAGTCATGCACTTCTCTCATGGCAGATTTTGAGTTAAGTATGCAAATCTGAAGTCTGGGATAATACTCTCAGTAGAAATGATCATCAGTACATATAATGACAGTAATATTGCAAACATTTCCATGGAATGAAATGGTTTTCTTATAACACAGTTCAGATTCACTGTTACATGGATGCACTACTATAACCGCCTATAAAAAGACAGCTTTCTATATTCTACACAACCGTCACATCTTTAGAGATCTTCATTTTGATTTTGCATTCACCCTTGTATCACCACATCTGATTTACAGGGTGGCCACACCATTTGGTGGTTTCGACAAAGCCCCCCGGAGCAGCGGGATCACGTTCAAGCTGCCCGAGATCGACTTAAACCTCCACAACTACTCTGAGCTCCAAGACCCAGGGGTGAAAAGACCCACCTTCAACAGGGTTGCCCAGGGATGGATATCTGACGGCATCCCACTGATCCTGCCCACCGTGCCTCTGGAACCTATGCCCATCCCTGAGTCCGATGACCTCTAGATGACCTTTAGATGACCCATAATACCCTGGAAAGACAAGAGAGCACTAGTCTGACAAAATCCACTGCTGTCACCCCTAACCATACTGCCTGATCTGCGATGTAGGGGTTGGAGGTGAAGCCTAAATCATGATTTCTGATTATGTGCAACCGACGACAAACTGATGGTTTAAAATAGGGCTTCCATGCTGCCCTGTTTCAATTCTGTGCCATTTGCCTGAGTAATGATACTGATGCTTAGTTTTGCATTGTGTATTCAGAGAATAACATGTAAATAAATAGCACACATGGCTGAAATGTTATTGAAATATCTAAGAGGAAAAAAAACATGAGCAATACATTGAAACTTCAATGCATCTGTTGGCTTATATTGGATATCAGATCCAAAAGTATCTTTGTCTTTTAATTATGTAGACATGTTGCCTATTAATCTTTTAGAATGGGCTTATCGATGTGCAAATAAAAAAGATCTATCTCTTTGTCATGACATTGTATAATGAATTGGCTTATGTAAATCAATGTGTGGTTTGGATATGTGGATCAAATGAATCTGTACAGACTTGAACACACAATTCTGCAAATGAAAAGAAAAGTAAGTGGGCTACTACCCAGGAACCGTATGACCAACCTCAGACCAACAACAGTTGATGGCTGATCCATTTACACACACACACACACACACACACACACACACACACACACACACACACACACACACACACACACACACACACACACACACACACACACACACACACACACACACACACACACACACACACACACACACACACACTGTAAATTATCTGCTAGGGTTCGTTGACAGACCACATTTAAAACAGTTAAACGGTTGGGTTAAATTAGCCTATAGCTTTATGCAAAGCAATGTTGTTAGTGTTAACTGCAGAATGTGACCTGCTCATTGGCCACAATGGCTGGCAAACTAATTATAGCAGAAAATATGGATCGAACCATCAGTGTGAAACAATTCTCTGTAGTCTGAGCAGTCTGAACAGAGCACTGTAGGCCTATGTGTAATTTTGTAATATTTGAAAGTACATTAATTTTAAACAAGTATGCTGTTTTAACATTATAACAATAATAGTGTCTTGACAGTAGCAAGATTTGTAATCCAATTGGGGACAGATTTTCATTCGGATATTCCAGAATACACGGAATATATGTTCATTTTCCCACCAGTGGTACAGTATGTTTCTATCAAACGGACTTGTTGCAGATAAAAATCAGTGTGTGATGAGGTAGTGCACACAGAATTAGCTTTTTTGCTTAATTTTTCAGGTACCAAATAAAAATCTAAAGTTCAATTTGTTTCCATTGCATTTTCAACTCTACCAATAGTTTTGTCACAAAAACTGTTGTGTTAAAGAGCAAATGGGCCAAATCTGGCCTTGGCGCCTGCGCTCTACCCAACAGCTTGCATATATAGTGCGGGTAGGCTGTGCGGGTTGGCTAGTCTACATGATCAGATTATTATGGATAAGAGCGAGAATATTTTGATTTGTCAAATGGCAGTCAAGCATCATCATGTCACCAGAATAAGACCTTCTGTGCACTTTCACCACCCTGTGAAGTTCATCATAACTTATTTCATCTGTAGCCTAATAAACTGTGTGGTTTCCCTATTGGTAGTGTGAGGACCACACACCATATCATCACGACTCAATATTTACTTTCATATATGAACATAATTATTTCAATAGTTATCTATAAAGGCATTTCCACCACCATTTCCCGCATAATTAATTTTACCTACACAAAAAATTCCCATGTTTTATGTTGACATTTATAAAATTACAACGACACTTCCTGTTTCTGCCAAAACTGTCATTATTTTTTTTAATAAGATTTGACTTTACTTGGATGACAAGGAACATGGTCTTCAGATAAGTGCATTTTATATAATTGCAAACGTCAAAGCATAGCTTAATATATTAAACCCAGAATATTGTCACGTTACATGCTGCAGTCAGCATTATTGTGAAACAGTTTTTTGAGTCATGTGATTTCTAGTCTCACCTCAACTGGGACAAACCAAACGCCGAATGCTTGTCTGCTCTGCGAGACAAGCAATTTGCTATCAAATGCGCCCATGCGGCCGAAATTTCTCTTTTGGAATTGCATTAGGCTACTGTACACTAGGGGCGGATTTTGACCTCGCAACTCTCAAAACATCACTAATCTGCGGATGACATTCAGGCATAGACCGCTGCTGGATTTATTTCCCCAAATGAATTCCGCTGCTGAACCGAAAACGTCAAAACAGCAAGAAAATTGTCAGGCTAGAATAAGACAAGAGCTAAAAAGTCTTCGGGTATGACGGTTAAAATGCGGGTTGGAATTGTATCACTGCACTAACGTAGCGATTTATTGTAGCTATGCAGGCCTTAATACTGCATTTGCCCACAGATTCCATCCACCAGTACTACCTGACATCCACGAGCGTGTCTGTGTAGTCTATTGCAGTCATTTTTGCTTATAGGATTTTAACGGGACAAAACTTGTGGCAATCTAATGTTGACAACTAAGCTGCTTTGGGAGATCTATTATATCGGCCAAATATTATCGACGAGATACGGTGAGTATTGCATGTGTGCTATGACATTTTGTATCGAACGGGTATGTTTTTCTGTGATGCAGTGATGCGAGTTGCGGTAAATAAAGCGGTTCCCCAATAAGACGCATGCGTCCTAACAGGTGTAAATTGCACGATATGCAATGGCATCTGAAGTAGCCCTATGCGTGGTAGAAAAGTCCCTCGTGTTCGTGTAAACCCCTCGCTATTTCGATTAATACAATGCATGCAAGGATGGAGAATGTTCGGCTAAATTAAATCATATGAAGGTTTAGGTTATAATTATAGGGCTTTGATAAGCATCCTTTTTCTATTTGAAGAATACACCACATGTGCAGATAAACACATTGAATAATATTTGTGAATGTCTATTTGCTTGTGATTATTCAGGTTCATATGTATACTGTACCACTTTTTGGTCACAACATGGGCTGGATAACTAGCCTGGACACCAGGGTTGGGCTCAATTCGAATTGAAGGCAGTGTATCCAGTAAACATCTTGCACATTTTGTGAATATTTGATTCTTACAAGCAAAAACATATTATTTGCAAATAGCAAAAATAAGGACAAACATGGGTCAACTACAGATGCAGTTAGATATTATGCTTAAGTCAGTGAAGGCAAACAGAATGTGAAAGGATAGTTCACAAAAAAACACATCTAATTTCATGCATACCTAAAGGAATGTATCGATAGGTGGGATGTTCTGTCATGTTCCTTATTCTTATCTTACCTTTCAGATCTGCATTAGTGCCTAACAGGTTGTTTCTGGACAGGGCTTATAGCTTTTTCAAACCAAGCTGCAGCCCTGTCCAGAAGCAAACATCCTCTAGCCCCTAACATCTAGGTAGTTATGAAACAATATCAGATGGAATGCTGGCGCTATTGCCTCTAGCTCTTGTATGATCCCTGAAGTAGGTTTGTAGAGCACTTTGGGTTGGGATTTATATGTCTTAATACAGGGCTTCTTGTTTAATACATGGCTATTAGTAGGAGCTATTGGATGCATCCCAAATGGCACCCTATTCCCCATATAGTTCCGTATGGGTCCTGGTCAAAAGTAGAGAACTTCAAAGGGAATAGGGTGCCATTTGGGACACAGGTACAGTATTAATGGGAGGTATAATTCATCCTGCTCATTGTTTCCATGGCACATCTGAGATCTGACTACATTGTCAGACAGGAGGAGGATAACCATCTTTCAAGAAAAATGTGGCTGGTTGGACCCAGAAAATATTATAGAATATTAAATATGATGTGTTATATAGCAGTGTCTTTATGGATTAGAAACATTAAAGTGATAGTCCATAGCCAGCTCTTAGAGAAGAGGTTGAGAATAGCTTTACAGGTAACACTTCCATTATTTTTGCTCTTATACCTGTGTATTAACACTGTAATTACTACAATAACAACATTGTAATAACATATTATTTTAGTAATGCTTTACAATCACATAGTGATAGAGATGGAGTTCAATGTAGAATAAAGTGCAATTACAGTGTTATTACACTTCTATAAGAGCAACCTAAGGTTTTGTAATGTGCTTCTGGGTTACCTACCTGTAGGCTATTAGGCTTATTACTTGGCCGAGGCCTAATCCTACTTCATATGGAATTAATTCTGTGGATTCCTGGAAAACTTCATGACTCGGCAGCATCACAGCTCAGCAACAAGATCAACAACCTGTCCTGTCTGTAATGTTTGGGTGAATTTGAATTGAAGGCAGTCAATTCAGGAAGTGATTTAAAAAAAAAAAAAAAAAGTGATTTTTATTTATTTATTTTAAATACACTATATATACAAAAGTGTGTGGACACCCCTTCAAATTAGTGGATTCGGCTATTTCGTCCATACCCGTTGCTGACAGATGTATAACACCGAGCAGACTGGAATGCAATCTCCATAGACAAACATTGACAGAATAATTTCTTGTCGTGATGTGTGTTTTGTCCTATATTTTTATTTAATTAATTTTATTATTAATCCCAGCCCCTGTCCCCGAATTCGTTCTTAACTGGCTTGCCTAGTTAAATTAAGGTAAAAAAAAATGGCCTTACTGAAGAGCTCAATGAGTTTCAACGTGGCACCGTCATAGGATGCCACCTTTCCAACAAGTCGGTTGGTCAAATTTCTTTCATGCTAGAGCTGCCCTGGCCAACTGTAAGTGTTGTTATTATGAAGTGGAAACATCTAGGAGCAACAACGTCTCAGCAGCAAAGTGGTAGCCACACAAGGTCAAAGAATGGGACCTCCGAGTGCTGAAGCATGTAAAAATCATCTGTCCTCCGTTGCAATTCTCACTACAGAGTTCCAAACTGCCTCTGGAAGCAACGTCAGCACAATAACTGTTTGTCAGGAGCTTCATGAAATGGATTTCCATGGCCGAGCAGCTGCACACAAGCCTAAGAGCACTATTACACATGAGTGGTGTAAAGCCATTGGACTCTGGAGCAGTGGAAACGTGTTCTCTGGAGTCTGATGGATGAATCCGTCAGATTCGCCCAACATCAGTGCCCAACCTCACTAATGCTCTTGTGGCTGAATGGAATCAAGTCCCCGCAGCAATGTTCCAACATCTAGTTGAAAGCCTTTCCAGAAGAGTGGAGGCTGTTATAGCAGGAAAGAGGGGACCAACTCCATATTGATGCCCATGATTTTGGAATGAGATATTCGACGAGCAGGTGTCCACATACTTTTGGTCATGTAGTGTATCTTCTACTTTTCAGTTAATTGAGAAGTAATTTTAAATTGATGCCCTTTTTTCAATTTTTCGCTTGGAATGTCAGTTTACTTCCAGAATCGACTGACTTCCATTCATATTGACCCCAACCCTGCAGGGAGCCTCATTGGCCTAGTTAGCAAACTATATGTGCTGTTTTGGTATGGGGAGTATCCAGACCTTCACACAGTCCTAAAGTGATTAAATAATTTGATGAAATGCCAGGGTGAACTGTATTTTTCAGTGCTGTGACAACCTTTGACTTGAAAATGCAGCTACGGCCTGTGAACTGACTGTTGATTCAGTGTCCAAGTAAGCTATACAGTTCCAACATTGTCTACCCAGCTCACGTCAATCACAACACAGAGAAGCCATTGCAACTGTAGGCCTAGTCTCTGTGGTCACTAGTATCTAGTATCTATAGTCACTTATATAACTATCATCATCAAGATTCTATTTAGGTGTATGTAAAATAAAATCACAACACTTTGAGAAGGTCAGAAACAATGTATTAAGGCATAGGATAAAACAATGGCAGTAATTCAACATAATAGCAGGGGCGATTCTAAGAAGTATTTTAATGGGGGGCCAGAGCGGGGACCAAGCACCTGAAAGGGGTGGCCATGGGAAATCAGGAAATTGTATCACAAATAGCATTGACAATTGGCTTAAACTACGATGCATTTTACTGAAAAACTGTTTCAACGGATAATTTGTATCTGTCCCTAATCTGTTCAAAAAATCTATTTGAAAATGAACACAGGGAAAATATTCAAGTTAGATACATGAGAACTTAAGTGGTAACTCACTGCTATTAAATATTAGGGCAATGCAACGGTAACAGTGACATTGAGAACCAGGTTTTTCACTTTAAAATGTATTTTAAACAAAAACCAATGACTACTACTTTTAACAATTCCTGCATTTTTTTTTTTTTACAAAAGCACATTTACTTGTAGAACAGAGCAGATGCAAAGTTTGGTAACAGAATGATGCTTTGTGCAGTTTGTGCCGTCATTGCCCAACGTTTTTTTTTTTAAAGCCAATGATTTGTCCCATCTCTCTTTAGACTTGGTCCCATTGTCATTCAATGTACAATAGTGCGATTCCAAAGCTTCCCTATGGATGAACCTGGGAATGACTTCAATGGATCTCTTTGGAAGTGCGAGGCAGGGATGTAATGGATTGGTCCCATGGCCTGCCAGCTTCCTCTTCACAGTATGTCCAGCTGTGGCAAACCTCCCCCACTCTCCGGAGAAGGTAAACAACAGCTTCCATCACACAAGTCACTAAATCCTACCAAACCCAATGTATGATCATAACCAGTGGCCAAGTGCTATTTCCTCTAAGATTTGCATGGACACATAAGGACTTGCCCCTCAGGATGTATTGTATGATTAAAGTGTTTTCTATGGATATATCTCATAACAGGGGTCTTAAACTCCTGGTCCAAGAGCCACATTTGTGTATCCCATTGCTATTAGAACATAAAAACAATTTGTGACTACTCTCCCTCCAGGGTCAGGCTCTAACTCTCTGGCATGGGTCAAACTCTTCAAAAAGCCTGGAGGTGTTGGTGGTGGTGGGGGTCTGGGGAAGTCCTATCAGCCTGGGAGCATGTTGTCTCTGGCTCTCACCAAAGGCCTGCTGAACGAACCAGGCCAGAATAGCTGCTTCCTCAACAGTGCCGTACAGGTGAGTGCTAAACCTTGTCAATATGCAGGTTTATGCAATAGTTTAAACATAGCTTATTTGCTATGGAAGGCTAAGGGGCAAGATTACTACTAAATTAAGATGTATCCGTGTTTTAAGTAGGACCTAGGTCTACATTTCATATAGAACTTCATGTAGGACTAAAACAGTAATAACATTTTATGTTACAGATTTTGTTTGATTAATACACATATAAATGTGATTTGAATATGACCTGTCTGTCATTTCACCGGAACAGGTGCTATGGCAGTTGGACATTTTCAGGAGGAGTTTGAGACAGCTTCCTGGTCATTTTTGTCTAGGGGATGCCTGCATTTTCTGCGCTTTAAAGGTTTGTATATAATATCATCATCACAATACATCTTACACCTAGTTTGATGACTTATTCAAGAGATCACAAGATGTCCAAGTTCACCATACCACTCATTAAAATGTAGAATAGTTATTATGTTTCTATTTAAACAAAAGTAGCCATTGATATTTGTAAATATTTTAAACCCACCCACTGGGAACACACTAGTTGAATCAATATTGTTTCCACTTCATTTCAATAAAATAGCGTTGATCCAACATGAAATAGATGTAAAATTGACGTCTGTGTCTAGTCGGCAGTGTTCCACATCTAGAATTAAGACTAATCCTGGACTGCATTGAACATTCCTTCTGGGTCCAGGAAACCGGCCCTTAGTGACTTGATAAGTAAGGCAACTTACAGTACTAAGTAATTCTCTACAATGCATTTTCCCCCTGCAGAGTATTTTCAGCCAGTTCCAGGAGAGCCGAGAGCGAGCGTTGCCCTCAGATAGCCTGCGCTGCGCCCTTGCCGAAACCTTTAAGGACGAGCAACGCTTCCAACTAGGCCACATGGACGACGCTGCAGAGTGCTTTGTAAGTCAGAACGGTAGCGCTTTCTTTTTTAGCGGTCGCAATGTCATATCAGCCTTTTTTATTGAACTAAAGTAGTTCCCCAAAACTCTCCTTTGGTACCCTTTAAATTTGCTCAATTCCAGTAACTTTCCCAAAAGTAATTTTGCAACCCTAACCCAGCCTACTCTATGTATTCCAGTACAAATACACCTGATTCAACTAGTCACTTAACCAGTTAAGTCAGCTGTGATAGTTCTGGAATAAATCAAATAAGGGCAAATGGCTGGGGGTACTTTAAGGAGAGGTTTGGGAAACACTGAGTTAAAAGAACAGAAGCTAGGAGGTCAGAGGGTATTTTCTGCTTAGCACAGACAAGGTTATAGCTCCAACTGAGATATTTGGGGATTCTCCCAGAGCTGTCCAATGGTACCATCTTAGCTGAAGACCATAACAACCCAGGAAGACGCCAAGGGGTAAGACAAGATGACATTTCTCCTATGCTGCAAAAAAATACATTTCAAATTTTGAGCAGTTGAGTTTCTTTTTGGTCAACTCTGTTAACATTGTTTCATTGATTACATAGTTGAAATGTGAATTCTTGCACAGTATATTAATAGTTCACCACTGAATCAGGATTGAAGTACTTGTTTAATATTTCTGTATGCTTACTTTGCATGTTAGCATTTTCGGCAAACATTAGCATGGCCATTGATTGTCATTAAAATTCAATATAATATATCAGTGAACAGTCATTTTAAATGGATAGTGCGAGATAAATAATTTAATATACACTGAGTGTACCAAACATTAGGAAAACCTGCTCTTTCCATGACATAGACTGAACAGGTGAAAACTATGATCCCTTATTGATGTCACCACTTCAATCAGTGTAGATAAAGGGGAGGAGACAGGTTAAAGAAGCTTTGAGACAATTGGGACATGGATTGTGTATGTATTTGTATTTATTAGGGATCCCCATTAGCTGCTGCAAAGGAGTCTTCCTGGGGTCCAAGCACAATACAGCACTCACATTACACATAGATAAAACAGTACATCATATAACATTATACCACCACTACATATCTACAATACAAAATGTATAATACCACCATACAACAATATTACAATGTACGTGTGTGGGGAGTGCGTGTGCTAGTGCCTGTGTGCGTATGCGTGTGTGTGTGTGTGTGTGTGTGTGTGTGTGTGTGTGTGTCTTTACACTCCCCGCTGTTCCATAAGATGTTTTTTTTTCATCTTAAAAAGAAATCTGATTCTACTGCTTGCATCAGTTACCTGATGTGGAATATAGTTCAATGTAGTCATGGCTCTATGTAGTACTGTGCACCTCCCATAGTCCGTTCTGGACTTGGGGATTGTGAAGACATCTCTTGCGAGGTATGCATGGGTGTCCGAGCTTTGTACTACTGGAGTAGTTTAAACAGCTCGGTGCATTCAGCTTGTCAACACCTATTACAAAAACAAGTAGTGATGAAGTCAATCTCTCCTCCACTTTGAACCATGAGAGATTGACATGCATATCATTAATGTTAGCTCCCCGTGTACATTTAAGGGCCAGCCATGCTGACCCTGTTCTGAGCCAATTGTAATTTTCCTAAGTCCCTCTTTGTGGCACCTGATCACACGACTGAACAGTAGTCCAGGTGCGACCAAACTATGGCCTGTAGGACCTGCCTTGTGGATAGTATTGTTAAGAAGGCAGAGTAGCGCTTCATTATGGACAGATGTGTCCCACTCAGAGGGTGAATGGCCAAGACAATAAGATTGAAGTGCCTTTGAACGGTGTGTGGTAGTAGGTGCCAGGCGCACCGGTTTGAGTGTGTCAATAACTGCATCACTGCTAGGTTTTTCACGCTCAACAGTTTGCCGTGTGTATCGAGAATGGTCCACCACCCAAAGGACATCCAGCAAACTTGACACAACTGTGGGAAGAATTGGAGTCAACATGGACCATCATCCCTGTGGAATGCTTTCGACACCTTATAGTCCATGGTCTGACGAAGTGAGGCATGGACTACAAGTGCAACTCAATATTAGGAAGGTGTTCTTAATGTTTTGTACACTCAGTGTACACTGTTATGTTTTTACTCACAGATATGCGTATCAGGATAGTTTGGACTTCACATGCTAAGGATGTAATGGAAAACTCTTAACAGTAACTGACTTCAGATGTCTGACCTCATTTTGTTTAATTCTTGGTGCACAAGGAGAACATTCTGGAGAGAATTCACCTGCACATAGTTTCTGACACAGCGACTGAGGCCTGCACATCCAAGTCCTGCATTACCCACCAGAAGTTTGCCATGACACTTTATGAACAGGTAATGTGATGTATTTATTCCACTGTTGATTGGGAAGAGGGAAAAGGAGAGACATATAGACTATTGGATAACACTCTACTTAAGAGATATAGGTATAATGCATTATGATACGTATATAATGCATTATAAGCATTGCCATCAGTATTTATGAGGTGTTTATAATGTGTTTTCATCTTATAATGAAACTGCTATTTTCAGCCATTTTCAGTTGATACATTTCCACATAAAAAGATGTAGCATTTTATAAGTTCCTTCATAAAACAGTTATAAAGACTTATACATGCTTGTAACAAGTAATACTACTTTATGCCTTAAGTAAAGTGTTACCCAATAGTGAGATACTCACTAACAACAAAAAGATTATTAAACCAAGTCAATTCAATAGATCTTTATTGTCCCCGAAGGGCAATTCTTACGCCACTTAAGAAATACATATACATGTATAAATAAAAGCATACACACAGCAAACATACACAGCTAAGGGAAGATGTTTTAAAAATTTAAAAAAGCATAAATGAGATTTTGTCAAATATACTGTATATAGATTACCGGAAGGCCAATCTGAAAAGGCCTATACACATATTGTCGGATTTCCAAATTCAACTTTCTCTATAGTTATTCTGTTATTTTAATTTGACATGAAACTTGTTTTTCTCCCCCTACAGTTTGTATGTCGTAGTTGTGGCGCCTCCTCGGACCCCCTTCCTTTCACAGAGCTAGTGCATTATGTTTCCACCACAGCCCTATGGTAAGTACTTCCTCTAAGAAACTTGTCAAACTGAACTGAATCTTTGCTCTAAGCCAAAATTGGATTCTCTGGTGAGATGGCGCTGCAGTGGATAGCTGCCGTCTTACGGACTCCTGATATTTTGTGTTTTTTTACGCTGATCTTAACTTATTTCCACCATCATTTCCTGTGAACGAAAACAGCTTCTGGACATCAGAAGAGCGATCACTAACCTCGATTTGGATGAACATTTCTACTACAATGAGTTGGCAACTCTGGACATTATGCTTACCCCGGACCAGGCCCTGATCGCTGGGATTCGAAAGAGGAAGAGGCGGCGAAAGAGAGGCAAGCGAGGCAGAGTCATGATTAAGCTATGTCAGCGAGCATCTAGAACGTCATTGCCCTCTGTTTTGTAGGCGAACATACAATCACTAGATAACAAACTGGACGAGCTCCGTTCGAGACTATCCTATCAATGAAACCTGAAGAACCATAATATCCTATGTTTCTCGAAGTCGTGACTGAACAAGAACTTGGATAATATACACCTTGCTGGCTTTTCCATGCACCATCAAGATCAGACGGCAGCTTCGGGTAAGATGAGAGGGGGAGGGGTGTGTCTCTTTATTAACAACGGCTGGTGATCAATCTCTAATGTTAAGAAAGTGGCAGATTTTTGCTCACCTGAGTTAGAATACCTCATGATAAGCTGCACACCATACTATTTACCAAGAGTGTTATCGTCTAGATTTTTGATAGCTGTCTATTTACCACCACAAACTGATGCTGGCACTATGACCACACTCAACGAGGTGTATAGGGCCATAAGCAAACAAGAAAGTTCTCATCCAGAGGGGCGTTTTTCCAGGGGGGGCACTTTGTTTTAACTAATTTTACCATCATGTCACCTGTGCAACTAGAGGCAATACAACTCTAGATCACCTTTACTCTACACACAGAACTCCGTACAAGGCGTTTCCCTCACCTTTCCTTTGGCAAATCTGACCATAACTCTATCCTCCTGATTCCTGCTTACAAGAAAAAACTCAAACAGGAAGTACCAGTGATGCACTCATTACGGAAGTGGTCTGATGAAGTGAATGCTAAGCTACACAACTGTTTTGCTAGCACAGACTTGAATATGTTCCGGGATTCATCTGATAATGTTGAGGAGTTTACCACATCAGTCACTGGCTTTATTAATTATTGCCTCGAAGACATTGTTCCCACAGTGACCATACGTACAGTACATATCCCAACCAGAAGCCATGGATTAAGGACTACATCCTCACTGAGTTAAGGCAAGAGCTGCTGCTTTCAGGGAGCAAGATACTGATACGGACGCTTATAAAAAATCCCACTAAGACCTTCTAGGAGTCATCAAACAGGCAAAACGTCAATACAAGACTAGTATCGAATCCTACTACGCTGGCTCTGACACTCGTCGGATGTAGCAATGCTTGGAAATGATCACAGATTATAAAGGGAAACCCAGCCTCGAGCTGCCCAGTGACACAAGCCTAGCAGACAAGCTAAATGCCGTCTTTGCACGCTTCGAGACAAGCAACACTGAACCATGCATGAGTGCAGAAGTAGTTCTGGACAACTGTGTGATCTCGCTCTCCGCAGCCGATGTGAGTCAAACCTTTAAACAGGTTAAAATGTACAAGGCCGCGGGGCCAGATGGATTACCAGGATGCTTAGTCAGAGCATGTTCTGACAAGCTGTCTGGTGTTTTCACTGATATCAACCTCTCCCTGACCCAGTCTGTAATAAATGCATGTTTCAAGCAGACCCCCATATTCCCTGTGCCCAAGAATGCCAAGGTAACTTGTCTAAATGGCTATCCCGCCGTAGCACTCACCTCTGTAGCCATGAAATGCTTTGAAAGTCTGGTCATAGCTCACTTCAACACCAGCATCCCTGGCACTCTGGACCTAGTGGTTAGAGCGTTGGACTAGTAACAGGAAGGTTGCAAGTTCAAACCCCGAGCTGACAAGGTACAAATCTGTCGTTCTGTCCCTGAACAGGCAGTTATCCCACTGTTCCTAGGCCGTCATTGAAAATAAGAAAATAATAATGTTCTTAACTGACTTGCCTAGTTAACTGCCCTCTCCCTCCTGGAAAAGAGGAACATCTATTTGAGAATGCTATTTATTGACTGCAGCTCAGTGTTCAACACTTTAGTGCCCTCCAAGCTCATCACTAAGCTTAGGACCCTGGGACTGAACACCTTCCTCTGCAACTGGATCCTAGACTTCCTGACAGGCCTCTCCCAGGGGGTGAGGGTAGGTAACAACACATCCGACATCCCTTACCAAAGGGCCCCTCAAGGGTGAGTGCTTAGTCCCCTGCTCACTGTTCACCCACAACACCATCATCAAGTTTGCTGATGACACGACGGTGGTAGGTCTGATCACAGATTGAAAAAAATATATATATAAAAAATGTTTAGCTTTATTTAACTAAGCTAGTCAGTTGAGAACAAATTATTATTTTCAATGACGGCCTAGGAACAGTGGGTTAACTGCCTGTTCAGGGGCAGAACGACAAACCCCCCAGCTCGGGGGTTTGAACTTGCAACCTTCTGGCTCTAACCACTAGGCTACCCTGCCGCCTATAGAGAGGAGGTCTGTGACCTGGCAGTGTGGTGCCAGGAAAACAACCTCTCCCTCAACATCAGCAAGACAAACGAGCTGATCGTGAACTACATGATCAGCTCGTTTGAGAGCTTCAAGTTCCTCGGTGTCCAAATCACTAAGGAATTAACATGGTCCTTACACACCAACACAGTCCTCCCCCTCAGGAGGCTGAAAAGATTTGGCATGGGCCCTCAGATACTCAAAAAGTTCTACAGCTGCACCATTGAGAGCATCTTGACTGGCTGCATCACCACTTTGTGTGGCAACTGCTTGGCATCCGACCGCAAGGTGCTACGCATGGAATTGACATCCAGGACGTCTATACCAGGCGATGTCAGAAGAAGGCCCTATAAATTAACAAAAATTCCAACCAGCCAAGTCATAGACTTTACTCTCTGCTACCGTACAGCAAGCGGTACCGATGCACCCAGTCTGTAACCAACAGGACCGTAAACAACTTCTACCCACAAGCCATAAGACTACTAAATAGTTCAACAAATAGCTACATGCATTGACCCTCTTTGCACTAGCTCTTCTAACTATTTTGACTCATCACATACGCTGCTGCTACTGTTTATAATATATCCTGATGCCTAGTCACTTTACCCCTACCTATATGTACATACACTACATGGCCAAAAGTATGTGGACACCTGCTCGTCGAACATCTCATTCCATAATCATGGGCATTAATATGGAGTTGGTCCCTTTGCTGCTATAACAGCCACCACTCTTCTGTGAAGGCTTTCCACTAGATATTGTAACATTGCTGCGGGGACTTGCTTCCATTCAGCCACAAGAGCATTAGTGAGGTCGGGCACTGATGTTGGGCGATTAGGCCTTACTCGCAGTCTGCATTCCAATTCATCCCAAAGGTGTTCAATGGAGTTGAGGTCAGGGTCATTGCAGGCCTGTCAAGTTCTTCCTCACTGATCTCAACAAACCATTTCTGTATGGAACTCACTTTTGCACGGGGTTATTGTCATGCTGAAACAGGAAAGGGCCTTCCCCAAACTCTTGCCACAAAGTTGGAAGCACAGAATCATCTAGATTAATGTCATTGTATGCTGTAGCATTAAGATTTCCCTTCACTATAACAAAGGGGCCTAGCCCAAATCATGAAAACAGCCCCATTATTCCTCCCCCACCAAACTTTACAATTGGCACCATGCATTGGGGCAGGTCGCATTCTCCTGGGGTCCGCCAAACCCAAATCTGTCATTCGGACTTCCAGATGGTGAAACATGATTCATCACTCCAAAAAACACATTTCCAATGCTCCAGAGTCCAATGACGGCGCGCTTACACCATTCCAGCTGACGCTTGACATTGTGCATGGTGATCTTAGGCTTGTTTGCGGCTGCTCGGCCATGGAAACCCATTTCATGAAGCTCCCGACGAACAGTTATTGTAAGTAGTGAGTGTTGCAACCGAGGACAGGCAATTTTTACGCGCTGGGCACTTCAGCATTCGGGGACATTCCCGTTCTGTGAGCTTGTGACCTAACACTTTGCTGCTGAGCTGTTGTTGCTCCTTGATGTTTTTACTTCACAATAACAGCACCTACAGTTGACCGGGGCATCTCTAGCAGGGCAGACATTTGACGAATTGACTTGTTGGAAAGGTGACATCCTATGACGGTGCCATGTTGAAAGTCACTGAGCTCTTCTGTATAAGGCTATTCTACTGCCAATGTTTGTCTGTGGAGATTGCATGGCTGTGTGCACAACTTTATACACCTGTCAGCAACAGGTGTGGCTGAAATAGCAGAATAAAGTAATTTGAAGGGGCGTTCACATACTTTTGTATATATAATGTATCTACTTCAATTATCTCATACCCCTGCACATCAATAACCTCAATTTGTCAGGGCATGGACTACAAGGTGCCGAATGCGTTCCACAGGGATGCTGGCCTGGGTATCCTTTGGGTGGTGAACCATTCTTGATACAGAAGGGAATCTATTGAGTGTGAAAAACCCAGCAACATTGCAGTTCTTGACACACTCAAACGGATATGCCTGGCAACTACTACCATAACACTTTCAAAGGCACTTAAATATATTGTCTTGCCCATTCACCCTCTGAATGGCACACATATACAATCCATGTCTCAATTGTCGTATGGCTTAAAATAATTCTTTAACCTGTCTCCCCCCTTCATCGACACTGATTGAAGTGGATTTAACAGGTGGTAGTAATAAGGGATCATACCTTTCACCTGGGTTCACCTGGTCAGTCTATGTCATGAAAAGAGCAGGTGTTCCTAATGTTGTGTACACTTAGTGTCTAGCAAGTTATCGTTACTCATTGTGTATGTATTCCTTGTGTTATTATTTTTTCTATATTTTTCTCTCTGCATTGTTGGGAAAAACCTGTACGTAAGCATTTCACCTGTTGTTTTATGAAGCATGCGACAAATAACATTTGCATAGGCATCATTCTACGATAACTATAAGGCAAAAACCTATGCGAATGCCTTGTACCAGGTGTGTAAGCACAGCTAGTTATAGAATAGACCTACTGCTTTAGTAGGTCGTCCAAAGTACTCCAACTGCATAATGTACTAGTGGTAGGTAAAACTTTACACTACAATGCTATTAGAACTGTTTAAATTGTGTGTGGTAAGTACAGTGTGTCAGTACAGTGTAGTAACTATACAGTAACTGTACTGTACTTACAGAAATAATTACACAGTAATAAGGGCTGTAAGGCACTAATGTAAAGTGTGACCGTACTAGCCTGCTAAGGGTCACTGCATACATTGTTCCTCTTCCACTTGCTGTTAGTTTTGGATAAGGCTTATGTGATTTGCAGTGCAGAAAGACACCCCTATTATCCTGCCTCCTATGTGTCCCAGCCAACAGGTGGGCCACGTCCTGGGGAAGAACGACAGGCTTCGGTCGGACATGTTTGGGGAATTGCTGCAGGCGGCAAACACCATCGGTGACCTACGGAACTGTCCGGTATGTTGCTAGCTCATTTTCAATGTGAACCATAGTTTGAAGTCAATGTGATATATTTGTTTTTGACATGTGGCCATGTTGTTATCTATGCAGCCATAAAGTTGGTGCTGAACAATGTGACATGTCATTTAGAGGAACTCATCCCAGCTTCGAGCAGTACATGACTCCAATGGATTTTTTTAATGCTTTCTGAACTGTGTGAAAGTCCCTTACTGAAGCAATGTTCAGTATGAATGGATTCTACCAGCTATTCTATCAGTATCAAAAACATTCTGTGATATAAAATACAATGGGAAACATCTTCACAGTAAACGCTACTTTTTAAATACTACAATACTGTTTTATTGAACTGAACCCTTAAAGTATGACCATCATAACAATATATTATAGCTACTGTACCTGCAGTATCCCAAAGCAAGTGAATGCAGATCCAGACATTATTTAATTCAAACCCGCATCGAGCTGATTTCTACTGTCTGTATTCTGCTGTGTGACATTATGATGGGAACAGGCCTGAAGGAGAGGCTGCCAGACTAGTGCTAGGGATATAAATAGCAGTTAAAGCTTATCCACTGTTGCTCTCTCATCTCGATTGGCTAGCACTGGTCTACCACTTCAATGTGCGTCAGCCCTGGTGAAAGTGCTATGTTCCATTAACTCTTTCTACTGTGCCTGGGAAAAATAAAATCATAGCACACAGGATTCTTAAAGTTAGATATTAAAGCTATTTTTGTATTTTCTGTAATGAAAGTTGTTTTACATTTTTCATATTAACAACATTAAGAATAATTAACAACATGTAAATAATAATTATTAAGGATTAGTAAATAGTTTATTAATCATTTATTAATCATTACTCCATTTAAAATATGTTTAAGGGATTTCTATTCATTATTTAAGTATTTTTGCATGGCCTCGTCTAGTGTGGGCTATTTATACCTTAAAAATACTTAAGAAATATTTTGAGATACCAGTGTAATCTCTCACAAAAAGATGGCCATTTGTAGACATTCCAGCAGTACCTGATGCTCCTGAAAGTCTCAAAATGGCAACGCCATGGGCATGCTCCTGATGAGGTGGCGGATGGTCTCCTGAGGGATCTCCTCCCAGACCTGGACTAAAGCATCCGCCAACTCCTGGCCAGTCTGTGGTGCAACGTGGCATTGGTGGATGGGAGCGAGACATGATGTCCCAGATGTGCTCAATTGGATTCAGGTCTGGGGAACGGGCGGGCCAGTCCATAGCATCAATGCCTTCCTCTTGCAGGAACTCCCAAAGAAATGCCACCCCACACCATGACTGACCCACCGCCAAACCGGTCATTCTGGAGGATGTTGCAGGCAGCAGAACGTTCTCCACGGCGTCTCCAGACTGTCACGTCTGTCACGTGCTCAGTGTGAACCTGCTTTCATCTGTGAAGAGCACAGGGCGCCAGTGGCGAATTTGCCAATCTTGGTGTTCTCTGGCAAATGCCAAACGTCCTGCACGGTGTTGGGCTGTAAGCACAAACCCCACCTGTGGACATCGGGCCCTCATACCACCCTCATGGAGTCTGTTTCTGACCGTTTGAGCAGACACATGCACATTTGTGGCCTGCTGGAGGTCATTTTGCATGGCTCTGGTAGTGCTCCTCCTTGCACAAAGGCGGAGGTAGCGGTCCTGCTGCTGGGTTGTTGCCATCCTACAGCCTCCTCCACGTCTCCTGATGTACTGGCCCGTCTCCTGGAGGCGCCTCCATGCTCTGGACACAACGCTGACAGATACAGCAAACCTTCTTGCCACAGCTCGCATTGATGTGCCATCCTGGATGAGCTGCACTACCTGTGCCATTTGTGTGGGTTGTAGACTCCGTCTCATGCTACCACTAGAGTGAAAGCACCGCCAGCATTAAAAAGTGACCAAAACATCAGCCAGGAAGCATAGGAACTGAGAAGTGGTCTGTGGTCCCCACCTGCAGAACCACTCCTTTATTGGGGGTGTCTTGCTAATTTGCACAACAGCATGTGACATTTATTGTCAATCAGTGTTGCTTCCTAAGTGGACAGTTTGATTTCACAGAAGTGTGATTGACTTGGAGTTACATTGTGTTGTTTAAGTGTTCCCTTTATTTTTTTGAGCAGTGTATATAGTCAAACATCTGATATCAGGACTTGAGGAAGCGTTGTAATGGAATGTTCTGCTTATGTTGTCAACCTCGCCAATGCAAAATAATCATAAAACAAGGAGATGTAGCCTACACACAACAGCAATTTTTCACTAGTGGATTTCTTTTTATTCAATACTACTGATATATGATTGAGGTATAAATGTTACATGTATGATTTGCAGTTAGAAATGTTACATGTATAAACTTCAAATGCCTGCAGTGCCTCAGTCTTTTAACCGCAGACTTTTCACACATGGCTTTGTTTGGCAGCACCTTTACATGTCTTTTAAAGGCAGTAAGGTTTTAAACGTAATGGGATAGTTCAGCGGAATAAGGTATTCAGATATGTGCTTCCTTACCTCGTAAGCAGTATATGGACTGCTCTGGGCGGTAAGATAGCCTGGCGGGTTGGAGTGTTATACCGAAGGTTGCTAGGTCAAATCCCCGAGCTGACAAGGTAAAAATCTGTCATTCTGCCCCTGAGCAACACCGTTACCCATTGTTCCCTGGGCGCCGAGGATGTTGATTCATTAAGGCAACCCTCCCCATCTCTCTGATTCAGAGGGGTTTGATTAAATGCGGCAGACACATTTCACTAAGTAGACCTTTTCATGAGGATAAATTCTGTGCGTAAACCAAATAATCTGTTTGCAGGAGTAGTTTCAGTGTTTGGGTTTTCGTCAATGATTATTTGGATGTACCAGGAATGGGTGAATGTAGCGCTTAAACGTTGACCGCTTCGTGCGTGTAGCGAAATTACCGGAAGGAGGCCAGGGGCTTTGGAGGAGAGTTTCCTTTTGCTTTGGCGGAGAGTTTCCTTTTGCTTTGGCCGGAGAGTTTCCTTTTGCTTTCGCCGGAGAGTTTCCTTTTGCTTTGGCCGGAGAGTTTCCTTTTGCTTTGGCCGGAGAGTTTCCTTTTGCTTTGGCCGGAGAGTTTCGTTTTGCTTTGGCGGAGAGTTTCCTTTTGCTTTGGCGGAGAGTTTCCTTTTGCTTTGGCGGAGAGTTTCCTTTTGCTTTGGCGGAGAGTTTCCTTTTGCTTTGGCGGAGAGTTTCCTTTTGCTTTGGCCGGAGAGTTTCCTTTTGCGAGGATAGACTTCGCAAACACGTACACGCAAGGTTTAAGTTCTGGGTTAACTGAGATTCGACTCTCTAAAGGACACACTTTTGGTAGAAAAGTCACTGCCAAAAAACACGTACAGTGCCTTCGTAAAGTATTCAGACCTCTTGACTTTTTTCACATTTTCTTACGTTACAGCTTTATTCTAAAATGTATTCAATTGTTTTGTTCTTATCATCAATTTACACACAATACCGCATAATGACAAAGCAAAAGCAGGTTTTTAGACATTTTTGCTAATTTCTTAAAAAGTAAAAACAGAAATATCATATTTACATAAGTATTCAGACCCTTTACTCAGTACTTTGTTGAAGCACCTTTGGCACTGACAACAGCATCAAGTCTTCTTGGGTATGACATTACAAACTTGGCACACATGTATTTGGGGAGTTTCTCCCATTCTTCTCTGCAGATCGGATGGGGAGTGTTGCTGCACAGCTATTTTCAAGGTCTCTCTCTCGAGAGAGAAGTCGGCTCTGGCTGGGCCACTCAAGGACATTCAGAGACTTGTCTCGAGGCCACTCCTGCATTGTCTTGGCTGTGTGCTTAGGGTTGTTGTCCTGTTGGAAGGTGAACCTTCGCCCCAGTCTGAATTCCTGAGCCATATGGAGCAGGTTTTCATCAAGGATCTCTCTGTACTTTGCCCCCAGTCCCTGCCGCTGAAAAACAGCCCCACAGCATGATGCTGCCACCACAATGCTTCACTGTAGGGATGGTGCCAGGTTTCCTCCAGACATGACACTTGGCATTCAGCCTAAATAGTTCAGTCTTGGTTTCATCAGACCAGAGAATCTTGTTTCCCATGGTCTGAGAGTCATTTAGGTGCCTTTTGGCAAACTCCAAGTGGGCTGTCATGTGCCTTTTACTGAGGAGGTGTTTTCATCTGCCCAGTCTACCATAAAGGTCTGATTGGTGGAGTGCTGCAGAGATGGTTGTCCTTCTGGAAGGTTCTTCAATCTCCACAGAGGAACTCTAGAGTTTTGTCAGAGTGACAATTGGGTTCTTCATCACCTCCATGACCAAGACCCTTCTCCCCAGATTGCTCAGTTTGGCCTGGAAGAGGAAGAGCCTAGGTGGTTCCAAACTTATTCCATTGAAGAATGATGGATGCCGCAGTGTTCTTGGGGACCTTCAATCCTGCAGACATTTTTTGGTACCCTTCCCCAGACCTATAAATTGACACAATCCTGTCTCAGATCTTTCCTTCGACTTCATGGCTTGGTTTTCGCTCAGACATGCACTGTCAACTGTTGGACCATATATAGACAGGTGTGTGCCTTTAAAAATGATTTCCAATCAATTGAATTTACCACAGGTGGACAATTAAGTTGTGGAAACATCTCAAGGATGATCAATGGAAACAGGATGCACCTGAGCTCAATTTCGAATCTCATGAATATATGCTTGTGTAAATAAGGTATTATAAGTTTTTTTTAAATACATTTGCAAACATTACTAAGAAACTGTTTCTGCTTTGTCATTGTGAGGTATTGTGTATAGATTGCTGAGGATTTTTTTGCTATTTAACCCATTTTATAGTAAGGCTGTAACGTAACAAAATGTGGAAGAAGTCAAGGGGTCTGAATACTTTCCGAAAACACTGTGTGTGCATATATTAGCATTTTCGTTATTTTCCTCCGCATTTGTATGAAGATACACATCACACTATTACAGCAGTGTGACTGTTTTGGAATATAATTTTCAATATATTTTCTTAAAGATCCTCTGTGTTGTGTGCTTATTGTTTAACCATTGATAAATTCTAGGGGCCATTTTGAGACTGCTGGAATATCTACCAATAGCATATCTTGTGACACTGGTCGCTCAAAGCATTTCTAAAGTATATATAGCCCACACTTTCGATGAGGCCACACAAAAAGACTTAACTAACGATTAGGAAATGGTTTATTAAACATCTTATACATCATTATTAAATAATTTAGAAGTTGTTTATAAATGGTTACTAGGTTACTAACATTTACAAATGTGGGAGTAGTGATTCATACATTATTAAACGATTTACTAATCCATTATGAATGCTTTATTTACGTGGAGTTATAAAGTGCTACCATAGTTCTGTATATATTATAGTTTATGATTCCAATATGATGCAACATGTTTTATGGCAAAGTTGAGAAGGTTTCTGGAATAAAATACATTGATTTATAAATGGATTTCTGCTTATAATTACCTCTCATGGATGATAGTTTATCATCTTCTTTGCAGAGCAACTGTGGCCAGAGCATCAAGATCCGTCGGGTTCTCCTGAACTGCCCAGAGATCGTCACCATTGGCTTCGTGTGGGACGCAGAGCAGTCTGACCTTACAGAGGATGTGGTTAGGTCACTGGGTCCACATCTCAACCTCTCGGGGGTAAGAATTAAAAATACACAATGGAAGTTTAGTCGCTACTTGTTTACATCAAATTTGGCTTGACGGTTGACTGAATGGTTCATATACAAGATTATAAAAAAATAAATTTTTAAAATAACAATGATAATAATACATAAGATAACAATAATAATTCATAATAAAAACAATATACACGACCGTTCAAAAGTTTGGGGTCACTTAGAAATGTCCTTGTTTTTGAAAGAAAAGCATATTGTGAGCCGTCTGTTTCTCAAACTAGATACTCTAATGTACTTGTCCTCTTGCTCAGTTGTGCACCGGGACCTCCCACTCCTCTTTCTACTCTGGTTAGAGCCAGTTTGCGCTGTTCTGTGAAGGGAGTACTACACAGCATTTGTCACGCCCTGGTCTATATTTATTATGTTTATCTTCATTTATTGGGTCAGGCCAGGGTGTGACATGGGTTTATTTGTGGTGTGTTTCGTCTTGGGGTTGTGTGGGGTGTATAGCATAGTCTATGGCTGCCTGAGGCTGTTCTCAATCAGAGTCAGGTGATTATCGTTGTCTCTGATTGGGAACCATATTTAGGTAGCCATATTCTTTGAGTGTTTTCGTGGGTGATTGTTCCTGTCTCTGTGTCTTCACCAGATAGGACTGTTTAGGTTTTCACGTTTCCGTTTTTTTTTTTGTATTGTTCGTGTTTTTTCATTCTTCAATAAATATGTCTCAAAAGTACCACGCTGCATTTTGGTCCGCTCCTCCTTCAACAGAAGAAAGCCTTTACAGCGTTGTACGAAATCTTCAGTTTCTTTGCAATTCCTCGCATGGAATACCTTTAATTTCTCAGAACAAGAATAGATGGATGAGTTTCAGAAGAAAGGTCTTTGTTTCTGGCCGTTTTGAGCCTGTAATCGAATCCACAAATACTCCAGAGACTCAGCTAGTCTAAAGAAGTCCTGTTTCATTGCTTTTTAATCAGGACAACCATTTCAGCTGTTCTAACATAATTGCAAAAAGGTGTTCTAATGATCAATTAGCCTTTTAAAATGATAAACTTGGATTAGCTAACACAACGTGCCATTGGAACACAGGAGTGATAGTTGCTGGTAATGGGACTCTGTACTGATATGTTATTAGGATTCAAGGAAATTTCTAAATGTGACCCCGCACTTTTGAACGTTAGTGTATACATTTAGCAGACTTTTATCCAAAGCAACTTAGTCATTTTTGTATGGGTGGCCCCAGTGCCATTCAAACCCACAATCCTGGGCATTGCAAGCACCATGATCTACCAACTGACCCACACTGCACCCCAATCCCATTCAACAACACAGTCCTTAATTTTAAAATATTTTTAACTCCTACATGGGTGTCCAATTATGTAATTCTGCACAATATTTTATTCCATTTCGTGGGCCCTTTTGGTTTCAAAAGCACCCCCAGAGGCAAATCTTCAGTATACAGTATTATCCTTAAAAGTTTAATCTGTACAATTTCCAGTGGTCTCATTGTATCTGCTAAAATAAAGTAAATACGCCTCCATTTTGAAGAATACAACTTAAAAAATAAGATTTTTTTCATGAAAGAAAACAAGAAACACTAAATCAAATATTTGCAAATATGTGAGATATTACTCAATTGCTTGTTTTCAAAATATAATAACAACAGATAAACAAATCAGGAAAAACTGACATCATTACAATGGTGTTACTACAGTTATTACTGTGTAACTACATGTATAGGGGAACTTTAGGTGTAGTGCTATAACTGATGTAGGTTATATGTTACAATGTGTGCCTACACTGTAATTACACTGACTGCACCTGCCTACAGTATGTAGGTAGAATTTATTCATGCCACAATCAGGTATAACAATTGTTAGTAGTATGTAGCAATATGTCATTGTAATTACACTGTACCTGCATTTGTAGCCTACCATTTAAATGCAAAGTCATTAGGGGCACATATTGTGAAGTATGACCCAAGAACAAAAGTATGAACACACTCCAAGTGTGAAATAGCTCACACACAAAGAGACATGATTGTCCACTGTTTATGTTCACATTCCAGTCTGACTAAATCCTATCCAGGTGCTGTGAGATCTGGCAGGAGTCATGTTAAGGAACCAGACTGGATAGCTGTATTAGGGTTGCTTGAGTGTTAACTAAGTGTCAAAGTTGGTTGAAGATTCCTATCCTAGTTGATAATATGTATCCATTGTTTGTGTGTGCCATCTTTCATGTATGTCTTATTTCAGCTGTTCAACCGGGTCACTGATGAGAACGCCAAAAGGAGTGAGTTACGTCTCGTGGGAATGATTTGTTTCTCCAGCAAACATTACTCTGCATTCGCTTATCACACCAAGTCCTCAAAATGGGTCTTCTTTGATGACGCCACCGTGAAAGAAGTGAGTGTTTAAATGAATGTTTTGGGGTCTGTTTCAAATGAATTGAGAAAAATACTTCTAATATCTCATAGATGATCTATTTGTGCAGATGTTGCAGAAGTCATGTCAAACATTGAAAACAACCTCAAAAGTGCTCTTATGTTGAGATAAATCCCAGGCCATCAATTCACCCGATCCAGCTACATCAAATGAATCAGAACGTTAAGGACCAAATCATTTCCAGATCTTATTAGGTGCTTATCTTTTCCATTCATTTGGTGTTGGCATACAGATACATTGACACAATCCAATGTGGATTCATCTTGATGTTAAGACTACATTTGAGGTCTAAAAACATCTGGCAAATGTTGATTTTGGAGTGTAATGTCCCTTTAACATAGCCAACGGCAAACATCATCTGTGTTTAATGAATGAAAGAAAGTAGGTTATTGATGCTAAATATATTTTTTTGACAAGAGCCATAAAAAGCAATTTAACACCTTTAAACAGCTGGGCTATCCTTTGAGCTATCCTTGGGATCCTTAGTCGCGCAGCGGTCTAAGGCACTGTATTGGAACGCTAGAGGTGTCACTAAAGACCCAGGTTCCATCCCGGGCTGTATTGGGTTAGGGAGGGTAGGCTGTCATTGTAAATAAGAATTTGTTCTTAACTGACTTGCCTAGTTAAACATTTTTTACATTTAAAATGTTTAAAAAGCTTAGCAATCAACTAAAGGCTCTCACAAGAGCTCTGCCAAATTGTAATGATGAAATGTGAAGGCAAAATGGACAGGTTCACAAAAGATGGAAGCCATTTTAACATCTTACTCAAACTATCCATCGTTAAGCTGATAGTTATACAAGGTCTATGCCTCACCAACAAAAACACGACACTAGACCTTGTTTCATTTGGAATCACCACACACGTACAGTACCAGTCAAAAGTTTGGACACCTACTTATTCAAGGGTTTTTTCTTTATTTTTACTGTTTTCTACATTGTAGACACAGTGTTAAACACATTTCATATTCTTCAAACATGTGTGTTATTTCATAGTTTTGATGTGTTCACTATTATCTACAATGTAGAAAATAGTATAAATAAAGAAAAACCTTTGAGTAGGTGTGTCCAAACTTTTGACTGGTTGGTACTGTAGAAATACACCGAAAATTCTCTGTACTTCACATTATATGAAGAAAATAAAAACATCATGTATGTCAACATAGTAGTTGCTATTCTTTAGCGTTTAGTCTCAAACATGTCAGTTACACATCAAAACATTTTTTTCACTTTTACATTATTTTTATGTTCTTCTTAGATCGGATCCAAGTGGAAAGACGTGGCCTCTAAATGCATCCGGGGACATTTCCAGCCACTGCTCCTGTTCTACACTAACCTGGAGGGGACCCCAGTCTCCAGCGAGGACGCACCCAGACAAACAACCATGTGTCCCCGCTTTAAAGCCAACATCAACGGGGAAGTGCCAGGTAAGACGAAACATTAACGGTGGGTTTACATGTGTGTCACAATGAGTCGTCACAAAAACAGTTGGTTTTTACCTGCTACACTGGACTCGTTACTTTTGCCATCGTGAGCAGAGCGTGAGCCACTTTATGAAGAGTTTTTGGCCGTGTGCTGCATTTCAAATTCTTGAAAATAGAACCAGAGCATAATTTTATGCAAAGTTTTGTAGGTTCTTGGGTTATATAGAAATGAATGAGAGCGTCTCACGCTCAGCAAAAAATTAAGTGTCCAGTGTAGCAGACCTTTAATGGGAGGTGTGGGGCAGGTTAGGTTATGGTCGTTAAACGTTTACTTAACTTTTTCGGTCACTACCACCTGGTGCAAAAATGTTGGTAACACTTTACTTAAGGCATTTAAGTGGAATGCATTTGACTTAAATGCTTTTGTAGGCTTTGTTTCACAGTCGTCCTCACTGTCTTTCCATAATTTTCTTGCCCATAGACAAGGTTCTATCTTAATCACATATCCACCACCCACAACCCAGCAACATTTCCCCTCAAATAACGTAGCTGTGGAAAGAGAATATGTACTATCCTGCTTCCACTACATGCGTAATACAGAGTCCTACAGTACACAACTAACTCTGCCGTCGCTTTGAGAAAAAAACATCCTTTCAATGTGATGGCACCTGGCATTGTTTTTAAAACCGCTCCCCAGACGGAGCGTTGGGGATTGGGATTGTCCTCCCTTGTCGTGTGCAGAGTTGAACTTGATATGAGGATGTCTGTGGCCTGCAGATTACTGCCCACGCCTGCCTCCCTGCCTAATCCCTGCTTTCCCTGCAATCCCTGCTCCCCGGGTCAAGTGCGCTTGGTAGCTTTCACTCCCTCCAGTGATCTCCCATGCCGCGTTTGTTCCCATTCTAATATGCACTTGCTTTCGGAAATGGTGTCCTGCTCTTTGAAATGGACCGTTTAGCCTGGGCGTTGTATCCGGTCACCTCTTTTGGAATGGGATTTGATTTGCATTATTACGTGGATAAGAGTAAGTAATTCAAGTGTTGTGTTTCGTTATTGTTTGAGGTAGATTATTGGTTTATATAAGGACATATATTTGTTAAACTGCTTTTGGGCAGTATTGGCTGGATTATCGATGCTGTTGATAGTTTTTTTTAGGCATTGTTAACCTGCCTTAGCAGTGCTCTTGTCTGATAATAACCTTTTCCCAAATTGGAGATTGTGTAACTTGTGGGCTCGCCACAGACTACTCAGAGCATAAAAACTTATTTCATGTTGAAATCCAATCAAATATAAATACACTGTTACCATACAATATTTGGCTAATTATATAAAGTAAACAAAGAGTGCATTTTTTCTTTGATATCGCTACACCTGTAAAGCGAAAACAAATTGGGGGGGACAATCAAACAGTGGACTACTAATCAACGTGCCGACAGATAAAAGTGCTTTATTTTGGCCTTGCATGCCTTTCCATGATCTAATTGAAGCCTGGTTAACTGGCAAATACTCCTCACTGGTTGTTCTATATACTGTATAGTCACACATGACTACTGATTTGGATGAAGAGTAGCTGTTATGCTGTAACACTAGTTAGGCGTCCAAATTCTCTACCTGTCTTCCAAAGTGTGCACTGCCAAATTGGATGCTTTTCCCTAATGCATTTAAAAGCATGATCGAAAAAGCATATTAAATCATTTACCTATTGCACATGTGGGTTGATTCGAAAAGCAAGAAAATCCTTTGAGGGCCTAATTCCAATCGGAATCAGATATCAGTCTGGACCCCACAAGAAGCATTTTATGGGCCTGATATAGCTCCCATGGGTTTGAGACCCCTGGGTTAAAGGGAGTTTCCATCGTATTCTTTGAACCAGTCTTTTCCTTTTAAATCCGTGAAGGCAACTGAACATGTGTACACACAAGGCAGCAGGGTAGAGAATTGGGACGCAACATGGGCTGGCTAGATGCTACCAAAAATGGAGTGAACTAATGCCAGACTGGGCCAGTTGCTGTTTTCGTGAGGCGGAACACCTTGGCAAGGATAGACACACAGGTTTGTGACAGGCAAACTACTGAGCTAGGTCATGTCATGTGTCGTAAAAAACACCAATTGAGCAGACAACATTTGTGGAAAATGTGCAACATTATTATAACGTTTTTTAAAATGCATTGTCCAATGTTGCATTTTAGCTTACAGCAGCGGTTGCCAACTCTCTTCCTGTGCAGTTGGCCACCACTGCAAGATTTTATTCTAGCCCTTCTTTAACATACTTTATTCTGCTAACCGTTGGGAAACTCAATCAGCTGGGTTAGTGTCAGGCTAGAGCAAAGGCCTTCATACACATAGGTTGCTTTCCAGACCAACTGCATTGCAGATGTTGCATTGGTTGTGTGCCACGTCATTGACTGCGTAGTTAAGCATCAGATTTCTATATCATATGATGTGGATAGCTGACATGTTAAACACCCATCCAAGCGTTCTGAGATCTGGCATGCATCTGAAATGTAGTCAGCCTGGAACATGGCCAATAGCTCTCACCTCATCTCACTGAATGCCTGTCTGATGTTCTGCTTCTGCAGCAGGGATGAAGAAGCTGGATGCCGTCCGGGAGAAAGCAGGCCCACTCCGCTCCAACCAGGGGCCCTATAAGCAGATGCTACCTCCACCCTCCACCTCAGGCTACAAAAGAGGTAAGATCCGGGTCAAGGCCAGTAGGCACAGAACAGTAAAGGCTTTGAAGCGTATTCAACCTCATTTCCGATTACATTTCAAATCTTTTAAAATCATTGTACTTCGGGGTGCCCTGAAGAACATGACCCAGGCCCCTTTGGCCTTAGATGAAATACAGTGGGGAGAACAAGTATTTCATACACTGCCGATTTTGCAGGGTTTCCTACTTACAAAGCATGTAGAGGTCTGTCATTTTTATCATAGGTACACTTTTATCATAGGTACACTTCAACTGTAAGAGACAGAATCTAAAACAAAAATACAGAAAATCACATTGTATGATTTTTAAGTAATTCATTTGCATTTTATTGCATGACATAAGTATTTGATCACCTACCAACCAGTAAGAATTCCGGCTCTCACAGACCTGTTAATTTTTCTTTAAGAAGCCCTCCTGTTCTCCACTCATTACCTGTATTAACTGCACCTGTTTGAACTTGTTACCTGTATAAAAGACACCTGTCCACACACTCAATCAAACAGACTCCAACCTCTCCACAATGGCCAAGACCAGAGAGCTGTGTAAGGACATCAGAGATGGAATTATAGACCTGCACAAGGCTGGGATGGGCTACAGGACAATAGGCAAGCAGCTTGGTGAGAAGGCAACAACTGTTGGCGCAATTATTAGAAAATGGAAGAAGTTCAAGATAATGGTCAATCACCCTCGGTCTGGGACTCCATGCAAGATCTCACCTCGTGGGGCATCAATGATCATGCGGAAGGTGAGGGATCAGCCCAGAACTACCCGGCAGGACCTGGTCAATGACCTGAAGAGAGCTGGGACCACAGTCTCAAAGAAAACCATTAGTAACACACTACGCCTTCATGGATTAAAATCCTGCAGCGCACCCAAGGTCCCCCTGATCAAGCCAGCACATGTCCAGGCCCGTCTGAAGTTTGCCAATGACCATCTGGATGATCCAGAGGAGGAATGGGAGAAGGTCATGTGGTCTGATGACACATGAGCTTTTTGGTCTAAACTCCACTCGCCGAGTTTGGAGGAAGAAGAAGGATGAGTGTAACCCCAAGAATACCATCCCAACCGTGAAGCATGGAGGTGGAAACATCATTCTTTGGGGATGATTATCTGCAAAGGGGACAGGATGACTGCACCGTACTGAGGGGAGGATGGATGGGGCCATGTATCGCGAGATCTTGGCCAACAACCTCCTTCCCTCAGTAAAAGCATTGAAGATGGGTCGTGGCTGGGTCTTCCAGCATGACAACGACCCGAAACACACAGCCAGGGCAACTAAGCATCTCAAGGTCCTGGAGTGGCCTATCCAGTCTCCAGACCTGAACCCAATAGAACATCGTTGGAGGGAGCTGAAAGTCCTTATTGCCCAGCGACAGCCCCGAAACCTGAAGGATCTGAAGAAGGTCTGTATGGAGGAGTGGGCCAAAATCCCTGCTGCAGTGTGTGCAAACCTGGTCAAGAACTACAGGAAACTCTCTGTAATCTCTGTAATTGCAAACAAAGGTTTCTGTACCAAATATTAAGTTCTGCTTTTCTGATGTATCAAATACTTATGCCATGTAATAAAATGCTAATTAATTACTTAAAAATCATACAATGTGATTTTCTAGAATTTTGTTTTAGATTCCGTCTCTCACAGTTGAAGTGTACCTATGATACAAATTACAGACCTCTACATGCATTGTAAGTAGGAAAACCTGCAAAATCGCCAGTGTGTCAAATACTTGTTCTCCCCACTATATGTCAGGGCCCCAAGGCAAATTGGCAGAGGAAGACAACTAAGATTTAAAAAATAAAAAATATATTAAAAAATTGCATAAAACTAACAGTAGTGTTTTTAAACCTTTTTTGTGGTATACTTAATGATTTTAAATGTTTTGTATCCACATTGCGTGGTTGAATTGTGTTTTTAAATTGTACAATAAATAAAATAAAATCCAAAGAGCATGTATTGTAACTCATGTGTTCTCCCAATCCCAATATCCCTAGTGAAAGGCCCACCTGCTAGTCTCAACACATTCCGGGATCCTTCCAAGGAGACTTCCCAGAGGGTGGTAGAAGGGATAAAGAAAGAGGCCGAAAGAGGCCATCGAAAACTAGATCCACACAAAGGTAACGTGCAGTACAGTGATTGTTATACTCTTAAGGTAGCGTTTTACTGTACTTTGAGGGGTACCTTGAAAAACAATGACGAGTGCTGATGACATGCATAAGAACCAGTATACTGTGTCCATAGTCTCTTTGTCGAAACAGTTTTAGCTTACAGTGGCAGTTAGAAATGACTATTCACTGAATCAGAGGCAGTTACTTGTCACTGACTACCACAAACTTAATGTTGTGTGTGATGAGTGAACTATACAACCAAACAGTGCTACAACCAAAGTCAATGTATACTTGTGTTAACCTGAATGTAGATTATTAAGATGCAACGGTTTTCTCCTCATGTGTGGTTGTATTATTTTTCACACTGTTTATAGCCACAAATTGTATTTACTATAATGTGATATGATGATGCGGTGCACCTTGTCGTGGAAATTTCCTCTATTTGATTTTAGATGTGGCCCTGAAGAAAAGGGCAAACTAAGGGCAGCAATGGCCAGTCTCCAAGAAAAGAGCATAACATCTGTCCTACACAGATAAAGTCGGCTCAGGGCAAACAGAACCATGCAAGATGGAAATAATTTGTTCCAGAGTGCTTCACCACTTTCATTTTTTTGTTTAGTTCTTTTATTCTTACATTTTCAGTTCAGAGGTATGTTTTCTGATAAAGCTAAACAATGTGCGTTGCATTTTGCCAGTGTTTCCCAGAAGACCATGTGACATGTGTCCCAAAAGTGCCCTCTCCAATCAGATTTCTCGACCCAAAATTCCACCCGAAACAGAATATTCAGAGAAAGATTATGTAATATTGTCTTTTGGCATATCTGGACGATGTTGGAAGGCGTTGTATCCTAATGTCAAATATCTTCGGCTTTTACGATTTAAACCTTGGACCAAGTGCAGGAGATTTTCTTCTCTCAATCGAGCCATTCATTTTTTTATGCAAAATGTATCCAAACCTGAGAAATATATTTAAAAACCACCTATATCAAGCTTATATGTAGATTGTTGGCCTAAATACATTTTACAATGCTACATTTGTACAATATGCACGCTTGGCACACGAAAACAAAAATGCTTTTTCTTACATACAGTGGGGCAAAAAAGTATTTAGTCAGCCACCAATTGTGCAAGTTCTGCTTTAGAGGAGATCTGCATGGAGGAATGGGCCAAAATACCCGCAACAGTATGTGAAAACCTTGTGAAGACTTACAGAAAACGTTTGACCTCTGTCATTGCCAACAAAGGGTATATAACAAAGTATTTAGATAAACTTTTGTTATTGACCAAATACTTATTTTCCACCATAATTTTCAAAAAAATTCATTAAAAATCCTACAATGTGATTTTCTGGAATTTTTTCTCTCATTTTGTCCATCATAGTTGAGGTGTACCTATGATGAAAATTACAGGCCTCTCTCATCTCTTTAAGTGGGAGAACTTGCACAATTGGTGGCTGATTAAATACTTTTTTGCCCCACTGTATGTAGGATCTTAATTTGATCACCCTGTTGCAGTAGAACTTTCCTGCAATCTAGGAAAATAAAAATGTGAAGTGTATTTGAGGTTTAGATTTTCTAAAGTTTGTAATTTCCACTTTGAAATTTCAGACTTGATCTGCCTTAATGTATCAACCCCTACAAAAATTTCCATTAATTATAATTTTTCACATTTCCTGTTGCTGCAGGATTATTGTCCTGCTGTAGCAAACTGGCACAAATGAAGATCCTATATCTGTATGTCACTTCCTGTTTAGATATGGCCTATGCCAGATCCCCTTCTGAGGGCGGGCTGAGGCAGCACGCCGACCAGAGTTTGCGAGGCGGGAGTGGCGCCCGGGCTGACAAGTTGTCATCCTCCCACCAGAACAGAGCTTCCCAGGACCCACGCTCTCAATCTGGTGCCCCTGGTGGACACAGTTGGAGACAGGAAAGCTCCCCTGGTCGCCAAGAACAGGATGGCAGCCAGGATGCGTGGGAGAAGGATGGCGGGTCGGGAGCGGGCCGCAACAAAGCCAAGCCCTCCTGGAGGCCCATCCGGGAAGTTCTGAACGTGGACAGCGTCTTGAATGACCTTGAACGACGGCAACAACAGCAGCAGCACGGCGGCGGTGGTGGTAGCCCCCGGCTCTCTAAACCCTCCTGTCAGGAGAGGCTTCACGGCAGCGAACGGGACAACCGGGACTGGGAAAAAGAGCGGGAAAGGGATAAAGAGCGGGAACGGGAGCGTCTCAGGATAAGGGAAGAGCGCAAGCAGCAGAAGTGCTTGATGACGATTTACGAGGACGAGCAGCGGCAGGAGACAGAGAGCCACAGCTCCCTCGAATCGGAGGGCAGGGCAAGTGGGCACGGAGACCAGGGCGGTGGAGGGGGTGGGAGCAGAGGTGGAGGGAGGGCCAAGGGCGGGCCCAAAGCCCTGTTGCGCAGCGACACCTGGACAATCCAGAGGACTGAGTCGGGATACGAGAGCAGCGACCGGCTGAGCAGCGGCTCCACCAACCCTGACTCGCCGGGGGTAGACAGCTTTGCCGGGAAGGAGCAGCGGTTGACACCAGAGATGCAGTCTCAGAGGTATGTGTGACAGACTAGGTTTGACCCCAGATCTAGAGACCGGGCTTTAGCCTGCTGAGCTAAAGCCTAGGAGCATAGGTTAGTGCCAGGTGTGCAGTCACAAAGGTGGACTTTGTTTACATTCAAGTCTTGTATTAAGTGACTGTAATGCACTATTCATTACTTTTAATCGAGTTCGTAGTTTGACACCTAATAAACTTGCCTTATATTTGTTTACATAGATTTTTTGTCTTTTCAGGGGACCCATGCGCTAATACAATGCATTTGACACTTTAAATATCACACAATGATAGTTGCACCACAATGTCCATCATAAGCTTCATCTCTTGGGGCATCACAACGATCTTACTCTCAAGAGTTGAAATCTTCTTATTTTTTTCAGCAGGGGTCAACTTCACCCAAACAGATGTGATTCAAAACCTGACTCAGTACACTCCTCTTTGCATCAAGGTAAGTGTATGTTCTGAGCTTTCAAGAGTGTGTTTTTAATATAGAAGTTGTTGTACAGATGTATGTTGCCGTACCAGGCGGTGATACAGCCCGCCAGGATGCTCTCGATTGTGCATCTGTAGAAGTTTGTGAGTGTTTTTGGTGACAAGCCGAATTTCTTCAGCCTCCTGAGGTTGAAGAGACGCTGCTGCGCCTTCTTCACGATGCTGTCTGTGTGAGTGGACCAATTTAGTTTGTCTGTGATGTGTATGCCGAGGAACTTAAAACTTACTACCCTCTCCACTACTGTTCCATCGATGTGGATAGGGGGGTGTTCCCTCTGCTGTTTCCTGAAGGTGAGGTTATTGTCCTGACACCACACTCCGAGGGCCCTCACCTCCTCCCTGTAGGCCGTCTCGTCGTTATTGGTAATCAAGCCTACCACTGTTGTGTCGTCCGCAAACTTGATGATTGAGTTGGAGGCGTGCGTTGCCGCGCAGTCGTGGGTGAACAGGGAGTACAGGAGAGGGCTCAGAACGCACCCTTGTGGGGCCCCAGTGTTGAGGATCAGCGGGGTGGAGATGTTGTTGCCTACCCTCACCACCTGGGGGCGGCCCGTCAGGAAGTCCAGTACCCAGTTGCACAGGGCGGGGTCGTGTTAAATGCCGAGCTGTAGTCGATGAACAGCATTCTCACATAGGTATTCCTCTTGTTCAGATGGGTTAGGGCAGTGGGTCTGTGGACCTATTTGGGCGGTAAGCAAATTGGAGTGGGTCTAGGGTGTCAGGTAGGGTGGAGGTGATATGGTCCTTGACTAGTCCATCAAAAGCACTTCATGATGACGGAAGTGAGTGCTACGGGGCGGTAGTCGTTTAGCTCAGTTACCTTAGCTTTCTTGGGAACAGGAACAATGGTGGCCCTCTTGAAGCATGTGGGAACAGCAGACTGGTATAGGGATTGATTGAATATGTCCGTAAACACACCAGCCAGCTGGTCTGCGCATGCTCTGAGGGCGCGGCTGGGGATGCCGTCTGGGCCTGCAGCCTTGCGAGGGTTAACACGTTTAAATGTTTTACTCACCTCGGCTGCAGTGAAGGAGAGACCGCATGTTTCCGTTGCAGGCCGTGTCAGTGGCACTGTATTGTCCTCAAAGTGGGCAAAAATGTTATTTAGTCTGCCTGGGAGCAAGACATCCTGGTCCGTGACTGAGCTGGATTTCATCTTGTAGTCCATGATTGACTGTAGACCCTGCCACATACCTCTTGTGTCTGAGCCGTTGAATTGAGATTCTACTTTGTCTCTATACTGACGCTTAGCTTGTTTGATAGCCTTACGGAGGGAATAGCTGCACTGTTTGTATTCGGTCATGTTACCAGTCACCTTGCTCTGATTAAAAGCAGTGGTTCGCGCTTTCAGTTTCACGCGAATGCTGCCATCAATCCACGGTTTCTGGTTAGGGAATGTTTTAATCGTTGCTATGGGAACGACATCTTCAACGCACGTTCTAATGAACTCGCACACCGAATCAGCGTATTCGTCAATGTTGTTGCCTGACGCAATACGAAACATGTCCCAGTCCACGTGATGGAAGCAGTCTTGGAGTGTGGAATCAGCTTGGTCGGACCAGCGTTGGACAGACCTCAGCGTGGGAGCTTCTTGTTTTAGTTTCTGTCTGTAGGCAGGGATCAGCAAAATGGAGTCGTGGTCAGCTTTTCCGAAAGGGGGCGGGGCAGGGCCTTATATGCGTCGCGGAAGTTAGAATAACAGTGATCCAAGGTTTTGCCAGCCCTGGTGGCGCAATCGATATGCTGATACATTTTAGGGAGTCTTGTTTTCAGATTAGCCTTGTTAAAATCCCCAGCAACAATGAATGCAGCCTCAGGATGTATGGATTCCAGTTTGCAAAGAGTCAAATAAAGTTTGTTCAGAGCCATCGATGTGTCTGCTTGGGGGGGAATATATACGGCTGTGATTATAATCGAAGAGAATTCTTTGTAGATAATGCAGTCTACATTTGATTGTGAGGAATTCTAAATCAGGTGAACAGAAGGATTTGAGTTCCTGTATGTTTCTGTGATCACACCACGTCTCGTTAGCCATAAGGCATACGCCCCCGCCCCTCTTCTTACCAGAAAGGTGTTTGTTTCTGTCGGCGCGATGTGTGGAGAAACCCGCTGGCTGCACCGCATCCGAGAGCGTCTCTCCAGTGAGCCATGTTTCCGTGAAGCAAAGAACGTTACAGTCTCTGATGTCCCTCTGGAATGCTACCCTTGCTCGGATTTCATCAACCTTGTTGTCAAGAGACTGGACATTGGCGAGAAGAATGCTAGGAAGTGGGGCACGATGTGCCCGTCTCCGTAGTCTGACCAGAAGACCGCCTCGTTTCCCTCTTTTACGAAGTCGTTTTTTTGGGTCGCCGGCTGGGATCCATTCCGTTGTCCTGGTTGAAAGGCAGAACACAGGATCCGCTTCGCGAAAGTCATATTCTTGGTCGTACTGATGGTGAGTTGACGCTGATCTTATATTCAGTAGTTCTTCTCGACTGTATGTAATGAAACCTAAGATGACCTGGGGTACTAATGTAAGAAATAACACGTAAAAAAAACAAAAAACTGCATAGTTTCCTAGGAACGCGAAGCGAGCCGGCCATCTCTGTCGGCGCCGGAAGTAGTATATGTATATGTAGCCTAATTTTGGCCGGCGAATAGCCTAACCACTAATATAGTCTAACCACCGATCAAGCAACCTGCTGCAGGATTATTTTTGCTGCGGCAATACTGGTCCAATTAAGATCCTACAGCTGTAGTACTGTATGTAACGTTCATCGTTTGTAGTTTTAACTGAAAGACAGTTATGTTCTCTCTAAGGGACAGTTCGAAAATGTACTGGGGTGGGAGGGCTGCTCCAAAACAGGGGAGTATGTTTTTTCCCTGGTTTACAGTCACCATTTTGCAGGTTTTCATGATTTATTTCAGCTTTTATTTCTTTCATCACATTCCCAATGGGTCAGAAGTTTACATACATTCAATTAGTATTTGGTGGCATTGCCTTTAAATTGTTTAACTTGGATCAAACGTTTCAGGTAGCCTTCCACAAGCTTCCCACAATAAATTGGGTAAATTTTGGACCATTCCTCCTGACAGAGCTGGTGTAACTGAGTCATGTTTATAGGCCTCCTTGCTCGCACACGCTTTTTCAGTTCTGCCCACACATTTTCTATAGGATTGAGGTTAGGGATTTGTGATGGCCACTCCAATACCTTGACTTTGTTGTCCTTAAGCCATTTTGCCACAACTTTGGAAGTATGCTTGGGGTCATTGTCCATTTGGAAGACCCATTTGCGACCAAGCTTTAACTTCGTGACTGATGTCGTGAGATGTTGCTTCAATATATCCACAAAATTTCCCTCCCTCATGATGCCATCTATTTTGTGAAGTGCACCAGTCCCTCTTGCAGCAAAGCACCCCCACAACATGATGCTGCCACCCCCATGCTTCACGATTGGGATATTGTTCTTCAGCTTGCAAGCCTCCTCATGGCCAAACAGTTCTATTTTTGTTTCATCAGACCAGAGGACATTTCTCCAAAAAGTATGATCTTTGTCCCCATGTGCAGTTGCAAACCGTAGTCTGGCTTTTATATGGTGCTTTTAAAGTAGTGGCTTCTTCCTTGCTGAGCGGCCTTTCAGGTTATGTCGATGTAGGACTCGTTTTACTGTGGATATAGATACTTTTGTACCTGTTTCCGCCACATTCAAATAATATTACTAAAAATATTTATATTCATGAAATCACAAGTGCAATATAGCAAAACACAGCTTATCCTTTTGTTAATCCACCTGTCGTGTCAGATTTAGAAAATATACTTTACAGAGAAAGCAATCCAAGCGTTTGTGTAAGTTTATCGATCGATCGACAAAACATTATGAACACCAGCATCAAGTTGCTTAGTCACGACAATCAGAAAAGCAATCAAATGAATCGTTTACCTTTGATGATCTTCGGATGTTTTCACTCACGAGACTCCCAGTTACTCAGTAAATGTTCATTTTGTTCCATAAAGATTACTTTTATATCCAAAATACCTCAGTTTGTTTGGCGTGTTATGTTCATAAATCCACAGGAAAGAGCGGTCACGACAATGCAGACGAAAATTCCAAATAGTATCCGTAACATGTCAAACGTTTTTTATAATCAATCCTCAGGTTGTTTTTAAAATATATAATCGATAATATACCAACCGCAATTGTATTTTTCAGTAGGAGAGGGAGAGACAATGGCTGCCCAAACTCTGTTGCGCTTACAAAACGCTGTTGGCACCCAGCCATACAATGACGCGATGTTATCGTTCTCACTCATTTTTCAAAATAAAAGCCTTAAACTATATCTAACGACTGTTGACACCTTGAGGAAGTGATAGGAAAATGAATCTGGTTGATATCTCTTTAATGGAGCAAAGGCAGGCTATGGAACATGGAGTTTTCAAAATAGAAGACACTTCCTGGTTTGATTTTCCTCAGGGTTTCGCCTGCAATATCAGTTCTGTTATACTCACAGACAATATTTTGACAGTTTTGGAAACTTTGGAGTGTTTTCTATCCTAATCTGTCAATTATATGCATATTCTAGCATCTGGTTCTGATAAATAGGCCGTTTACTTTGGGAACGTTATTTTTCCAAACATAAAAATAGTGCCCCCTAGCTTCAAGTTAACAAGAAATTTGTTGAGTGGTTGAAAAATGAGTTTAAATGACTCCAACCTAAGTGTATGTAAACTTGACTTCAACTGTAAGTATTCAACCCCCTAAATCAATACATATTAGAATCACCTTTGGCAATGATGAGAACTGTGAGTCTTTAAGAGCTTTGCACACCTGGATTGTATATTTGTACATTATTATTTTAAAATATCTTTAAGCTCTGTCAAGTTGTTTGTTGATCATTGCTCAACAGCCATTTTCAGGTCTTGTCATAAATTTTCAAGACAATTTAAGTCAAAACTGTAACTAGGCCACTCAGGAACATTCAGTGTCGTCTTGGTAAGCAACTCCAGTGTATGGAGGAGGAGGAAACCCCAGAGACGACCGTGGAGGACAACCGGGATACAGCGCTGGACGGAATTACCCCTTGCCACCCCCAGCAAGACGATACAATTGGAGTTAAATTTAGACTTAGATGGGCAGAAGGCGAATATGATTTTGTTTTTTGTTTTAAGTTATTGTCCTACAGAAAGGTGCATTTTTGCCTATGCTTAGCTCTATTCCGTTACTTTTTATCCTACAAACCTCCCTAGTCCTTTCCCATGACAAGCATACCCATAACATGATGCAGCCACCGCCATGCTTGAATATATGAAGAGTCAGTGATGTGTTCTGTTGGAGTTACCCAAACATAACGCTTTGAATTCAGGACAGGAAGTTAATTTCTTTGCCACATTTTTTACAGTTTCACTTTTAGTGCATTGTTTTAAACAGGATGCATGTTTTTGAATATTTTTATGTCATGTAGGTTATTATTGTGGAGTAACTACAATGTTGTTCCATCCTCAGTTTTATCTGATCACAGCCATTAAGCTCTGTAACTGTTTTAAAGTTACCATTGGCCTCATGGTGAAATCCCTGAGAAGTTTCCTTCCTCTCCAGCAACTGAGTTAGGAAACCTCTACGGGATCGGTGTCCCTATACCGGGACGGTTGATGCTAACATGCGCTAACGTGCGCTAATGTGACTAGAATGACGTTGTAAGTAACAGCAAACTTTCCAGGAGATACTGTAGACATGTCTTATATGGGCCGAAAGCTTAAATGCTTGTTAATGTAATTGCACTGTCCAATTTACAATAGCTATTACAGTGAAAAAATACCATGCTATTGTCTGAGGAAAGTGCACAACAATAAAACACTTTTATCACTGCAACTGGTTTGATACATTCACCTCTGAAGGTAAATAGTGTACTTACATTCAGTAATCTTGCTCTGATTTGTCATCCTCAGGGTCCCAGAGATACAATGTAGCATCGTTTTGTTTGATAAAATATTTTTTTATATTCAAATGTAGGAACTGGGTTCTACAGTTTCAACCCCTGCTGTCTCTTGCTCCACACCCACCCTGCCCGGCCATCTAGATTTATAAGCTAATGATCCGTCATGTATGACATTCCTGGGAGTGTGTAAACTTAAATGTTGTATTACCATAAAATGTTTGTATGTTCTCTATAGTTATGTACTTGAAAATGTATCAATTGACCAATTCGGCACATTTGGGCAGACTTGATACAATATACTGTGCAGTATTGCAATGCCTCACTGGATGAATCTGAAACTTTGTACACACGCACTGCTGCTATCTAGTGGCCAAAATCGAAATAACATCTAAACTGCAATATTATATTATGGCCTTTCTCTTGCATTTCAAAGATGATGAAAAAAAAATTGAAGACATGTTTTTTTGTTTGTATTATCTTTTACCATATCGAATGTGTTATATTCTCCTACATTAATTTCACATTTCCACAAACTTCAAAGTGTTTCCTTTCAAATGGTATCAATAATATGCATATCTTTGCTTCAGGTCCTGAGCTACAGGCAGTTAGATTTGGGTATGTCATTTTAGGTGAAAATTGTAGTGACAGGGTATATTTATACACCATCCAAAGTGTAATTTCTAACTTCACCATCTTCAAAGGGATTTTCGATATCTGCTTTTTTTTGTTTTACCCATCTACCAATAGGTGCCCTTCTTTGCGAGGCATTGGAAAACCTCCCTGGTCTTTGTGGTTGAATCTGTGTAAGAAATTCACTGCTCAACTGAAGGACCTTACAGATATTTGTATGTGTGGGGTACAGAAATGAGGTAGTCATTCAAAATCATGTTAAACACTATGACTTGTTAAGAAAATATTTACTCCTGAACATATTTAAGCTTGCTATAATAAAGGGGTTGAATACTTATTGACTCAAGACATTTCAGCTTTTAATTTTTACAAAAGCTTTTAATTTTTACAAACATAATTCCACTTTGACATTTGGGGTATTGTGTGTAGGCCAGTGACACAAAGTCTCAATGTAATCATTTTTAAATTCAGGCTGTAATTACTACAACATTTTGAAAAGGTCAAGGGGTGTGAATACTTTCTCTAGGAACTGTGTCTATTTTTAAATGACATTCTTAGAATGTTCTTTGAATGTTAGTAATGTTTTTTTGTGTTTTTTTTATGGAAAGTTTTCTTTTTGTGACTTAATATATATCACCATCAGGAAACTTGCAGAAAATAATATCCTGGAGTACTGAAATTCCCACAGAGGAATGTTGTTTCTTAATGTTCTGAGAACATGACTTTAAATAGGACCATGAGGAAACCTGTAGAAAACGTTCTGCTGAAGTACTGAAATTCTAACAGAATGACATTGTTTCTTAACGGTCTCGGAACAATTTGAGAACATTACTATAAATAGAACCATGGTGAAACCTGTAGGAAACGTTATGCTGAAGTACTGAAATTCCCACCTAAGAAACATATGGTTCTCAGAATGTTACACCACATGACCAAAGGTATGTGGACACTTGCTCATCGAACATCTCATTCCAAAATCATGGGCATTAATATGGAATTGGCCCCCCTTTTGCTGTAATAACAGCCTCCACTCTTCTGGTAAGGCTTTCCACTAGATGTTGAAAAATTGCTACCGGACTTGCTTCCAATTGTCCATAAGAGAATTAGTGAGGTCAAGCACTGATGTTGGTCGATTAGGCCTGGCTTGCAGTCGGCGTCCCAATTCATCCCAAAGGTGTTTGATGGGTTTGAGGTCAGGGCTCTGTGCAGGCCAGTGAAGTTCTTCCACGTGATCTCGACAAACCATTTCTGTATGGACCTCGCTTTGTGCACGGGGGCATTGTCATGGTAAAATGGGAAAGGGCCTTCCTCAAACTGTTGGCACGTCTAGAATGTCATTGTATGCAGTAGTGTTAAGATTTCCCTTCACTGGAACCAAGGGGCCAAGGGGTTATTCCACCTCCACCAAACTTTACAATTGGCACTATGCATTGGGTCAGATTCCAATAGTCCAATAGCGGCAAGCTTTACACCACCCCAGCCTACACTTGGCATTGCGCATGGTGATCTTAGGCTTGTGTTCGGCTGCTCGGCCATGGAAACCCATTTCATGAAGCTCCTGGCAGCTTTTGTAGAGTTTAGAACTCGGTAGTGAGCGTTACAACCGAGGACATCTACATGCTTCAGCGCTCAGTGGTCTCATTCTGTGAGCTTGTGTGGCCTACCACTGAGCCTTTGTTGCTCCTAGACGTTTCCACTTCACAATAATAGCACTTACAATTGACTGGGGAAGCTCTTGCAGGACAGAAATTTCATGAAATGACTTGGTGGAAAGGTGGTAGCCTATGACAGTGCCACATTGAAAGTCACTGAGTTCTTCAGTAAGGCCATTCTACTTCCAATGTTTGTCAATGGAGATTGCATGGCTGTGTGCTCAGTTTTATTCACCTGTCAGTAATGGGTGTTGCTGAAATAGCCAAATCCACTAATTTGAAGGGGTGTCCAAATACTTTTCTATATATAGTGTATGTGCTACAGTAGCTGGGTATCCTGCACCATTCCCAGAATGTTTTGGGAAGACTGTATGCAAAATAACCATAGGACAACCACGCACTCACCAAGCTCTAAGAAACATATGGTTCTCAGAATGTTATGTGCTAGCTGGGTAGTCTACCAGTCAACTGTCTATACTGCCTTCTATCCATAGTGACAATCGTGGTAGGTGAATATTTTGTCAAGATCTGCAATAGGTTAACTATCAATCACACCACACAAAAATATATTCAATTGAGTAAAATTCTACTCTGGGCTGTAAATTGTAATGGTGCAAAAGCCCGGTTATTTGAATGTTTCATTCCATTAATTTCATTAGGATCAGTTGTGGGTTTACTCAGGACAGATTATAGAAAGGCACAGTAGCAGGACAGTCTGGCTGTATATTTACTTCTGATACTAATGCGCTGTCTGTTGCCGATCATCATTCTCCGAAGTCGTCCTATATAGTGTCCACATAGACCTATGCTCCCAGCAGGCCCATTATTCAGGAAAGTTGTCACGCCTGCTCCCGCTTCCCCTTTCTGGCGCTCAGCCCACCATTACGCACACCTGTCACCATCGTTACGCGCATCAGCGCTTCATGGGAATCACCTGGACTCTATTGCTTTATTGATTGCCTCCCTTATATCTGTCACTTCCTCAGTTTTTTTCATTGTCTGCATTAATGTTGTTATTCCCCCCCTGTCCAGACGCTGTTCTTGTTTTGTTTTTTGTCCGTGTATCTATTAAATCACTCCCTGTACTTGCTTCTCATCTCCCAGTGTCTGTCCTCACAAAAGAATAACAAGTGTTCTGCCTCTGATCCGAGCGGCTATTCTTTGACCTAGAACCTAACGCTTCAATATAGCCTAAATATTTGTAATTTCACTTTTTAAATGTATTACCTTTTATGTGTGGCATAAACACAACTCGTCACGATGTTTTAATCTGATTAGGCCACTTCAAAAGTCTCCCGTCGGCTATCTTCTCACGTTCATACACTCCACTTGAATATAATTCCATTATCCAAACTGCTTAACTGCTATTTGATTAATGTAAAGAGACAACTGTTACAAAATACACAAAAAATGTCATGACATTTGGAGATTGTCAAACCAAGCCTTCGTTATTGATTAGGGGGGGATATATTTTCTGTTTTTTCGAGACTGACATACTCTACTTGGTTGTGGTGTTGAAGACACAAACCATGAAGATGAGTGCTTGAAGTTGGTAATCGGTATGCAGTTATTTCTTGCTTATTGGTTGTGTGGCGCATTGGTATAGAAACCTGTTGGTGGAAAATTAATTTCATATATTTTATATAATTATAAATATAGCATAAAAATTTTGAAAATATGATTCCCCCTACAGTAGCTGATCATTGTCTGCAGCTGGCTCTTGTCGTAGTGTAAAGGCATGGAGAGTGAGCTTGAGTGACCGTGTCTGTGGTGGTCGGCGAACCCTCAACCCTTTAAGAACCCTCAACCTTCTAAAGACGAAATCCACGTTTATAAACACAAGGTTGCTACAGTTATTGTTATTTATGGTGGTAATAATTATTTTTTATTTAATTTTATGAGGGGGATTGTGTGCAAGGGGAAGGTCATGTGAAAATATTTTTTTCATATTTCAAACTGTCCCTAAAGAGTTGCATTCATAACAAATCTCTCAGAACACTTAAAAAAATGTTTATTCTTGCAAAGATATAGCATTATAACTGCAAAATCATAGTAATAGTTCTAAGTCAATACAATACATAATGTATCTTCTATCTATTGTGATGGAAATGTTTTATTTAATTTCCATCACACTATCATATTTCAACCCTTGATAAAATGTTCAAACTGTATTATAAGACGACTTTGTATTTACATCCGAGCAAAGACAAAATCCTCAGTGTTTTGAAAAGAGTTATATCAGTATTATCTTCCCCTGCCCCATACCAATGTTTCAGGGAAACATAGGCTTTAAAAAAGAAGGAAAAGCAGATTAAGGGACTTTTCATTTTGATCCCCTGATTTAATGGTGCTAGATTATGGCCAACTGAATATGGGGGCAATAGGCCCTAAACGCAAAGGATTTTTGTCATGATTGCACAGCCCTGGTGAGTCATGCAAGACCAAGCCCTTCAAATCTCTTACGTTCTAATCTGCACTAGCTATTTAAAAAACATGACGATTTCCGAGAAGAAAACGCTAAATAAACCTAGCGTGGAAATAGATTTTGAGCCGAGCTAACAAATGGCCAACTGTTGCTACTGTAAATAGCAGTACTGTAAGTGTCACATCAAAATCTATCAGACATGTGTAGTGTACAGTAGGATATGTGTTGTGTAGTACTGTAGGTTTCTAACTATTTTCCACACGGAGAATGAGGCTAGGCAAAATATAAAAATGCAGTAACATCCTGACTATAATTTGTTGTTGTCATGTTGAGAGCTTGATCTTATTATTGAGGGGCCAGAGTATGGCATTTTAGTTACGTTTTATCCTGTGTGTGTTCAGAGGCTAAAGAGGACATTTTAGTCACAGAAAAAAAAATGAAAACACAGTATGGGGTGAATAAATGTAAATTGTGCGCTGGTTGTCTGTATGTCTCTAGAATGTCCACCTGTTGATTTAACCTGTTCACCCACAAAGCCCCTCCACATTCATTAATCTGACAGTAATCCCCAAATTCTTGTTCAGATGCCGCAGCTGGACTTGACTATTTCCATCTTAGTCATATGTTAGCTTGTGTGTAGGATATGTTCCCCGTAAAATATATAAAAGCTAAGCTATTGAAAGCTTTTATTGTAACTGAATCAAGTGAGTGCTGACCCCTTTTTCCATTTTCATGTTATCGAGTGTTGACTGCAAGCATTCTTTCATTGTTTTATGCAAGAGCATAGAGTTGCACATGTTTTATCCCTTTACCTGAATGCGTTAGCTTATAGCAATGCTTCCTTCTACAGTCAAGCCTGTATGAATCTAGAGCCAAACCGACTCCCACAGCTTTTATCCTTGCATGGACCTCTAGGTCAGTGGGGGGAAAAAAGACGCTTCTATTTTTAAAGTGGATGAATTTAGCATGCATACTGCCTCCTGCTGTGCTGGCCCGTCTGCCGATTGGTCGATCCGGTGGCAGGGACAATGGCGGTGGAGATCAACACTGTGCTGCCACCGTGCTTCAGAAAAACAGAAATGCTTTTACTCTCCCAACTCACTGGCACTGTGAGAGAAATAGGCTATCTCCCTGAAAATAGGCCATTCCCTATTTTTCTCTCTCACTCTCTCTCTCTCTCTCTCTCTCTCTCTTTTCTCTCTCTGTTTCTGTCTGTCTACCTGCCTGTCCATCCCTTTCTTTCTTTCTCTCGCTTTCTCCCTCGCTCTAATGTCTCTCTTGTGTGTTTCTCTGTTTGTTATTTCTATTCTTTGCGATTAGGTGTCAGTTTCTATCTGTCTCTAGAAAATGGAGGTTTAAATGAAAATGTCAAATACTTATTCCAAATTTAGAAATCATGAAGAAATAGACCTGATTAACTGTTGATTGAATTTATTCAATGGAATCACCCCCAAGTTGTATTACTTTTCCCTTTTGGACAAAGTATCAAGATTTATTGTGGGGGGAAAAATGTCCATACTATAAATAATGTAAATAAATAACTCCATTAAATGTTGGTGGTTACATGATTTTGGGGTTTCATTTGAATTTTGTCCTTAGCAGTGAGTCAGCTTTGTCTATTTGTTTTCTAGGCAAACATCAACTGACAACTCAGGGAAAGAACTGCGACCATCAAGTTTCACATCTCCTGAAAAGTAGTCCAAGTTCAAGGTAATGCACCAACTTGGATATTGTTATTGTTATTGATATGTTTAATGTTGTTAATTGTCAATGTGTACATCCATATTTTGTGCACTTAAAAAGTCTATTGTGTTCTATTCTATTGTATTCTATTCAACAGGCGAAAATGTAGATACAGCTCTGGCAGTTCTAAGAAAGGAGCAGGTCTAGAGAGGGACGCAAGCTCCTCAGACAACAGGAGTAGTCACATGATGGGATCGCCAGAGATGAGTAACAACAACAGAGGTGGTCACCATGGCGACAGCCCCGCCGTGCGGCGCTTGGGTAAAACCAGCAGCTCGGAGTGGAACAGCTCTGACGACCTGGCTGGAAATCTCTCGGAACCAGAGGACAGTGCCTACCGCTCCAGCAACAGCAAGCCCCCTCTGTCCGAGTCTCCCTGCCCCTGTCCCCCCCACCACCTGGCCTTCCACCAACTCCCCCATATCGAACTGGAAGAACCCTCATCTCAACATCAGCCCTCCATGCCGTCACTGCCTCACCCTAAAGCCGCCCAGCGAGCTTCCCCTCACCAGGGGGATGTTGGCCGCCATTGCTTCCGTCCCAGGCTACTCCAAGAGCCCTCCCAGACCAGCCCCCGGCCCAGCGTCCGGCCCACCCCGGCCTCACATATCCCCAGCCCCAACCAGAGGTCGGAATCCAATGGCCCTCTGCAGAGGCCCTCGTCGAGTGCCAGCTCCAAGTCGGGCTCGGACCCAGAGAGGAGCAACCCGTCATCGGGCGAAAGTGAGGAGAGGCTCCCCATCTGCAGGCCACCTGGAGCCGAGTCAGCGGTAGCCCAAGGGGTTTCCCTCACCACATACTTCAGCGTGGACAATTGCATGACAGACACATACAGACTTAAGTATCATCACCAGCGACCCCTCCTCCTCTCAGCTATCATGCCCAAAGCACCAACGGAGCCCGGAGAACACCCCAGCCACCACCTGCACCCCGCAAACACACACTCCATGCTAGACCCACCCAAAACCCGGCCTGATGCAGGTAAGCTTGGACAGTCACAGCAGCTTGTAAAAACACCTACGGGCAGTCATGTACAGTAAGTACACTGTTCCAAAACAAGTGGTCGCAACAGTAAACTTACAACTCTAATTAGAAATATAAAGCATCCAAATATTTTAAATGCTGGCATCTACCCAAAATGAGCTTTGACGTCATCTGTAAAAAAAAATATATATATATATATTTTTTTTTTTCATGTGTGTTTTTTCATTGAGTTCATCTATATCTATATTGTTTTATTTTTTCCACAAAAACAGGCCATAACAGCAATAAGCCCACTGCAAAATGGAACCCAGTGACAGCCAAAGGACTGGATGAGCGTGGCTATTTGTGACGATATTACCTGGTAAGTGAAACGCTGTGACCTTTCAGGAATTGCCATGCATCACAGTTCCTCTTATCAGCACCTTTTTGATGGCTCTGTGACCAGATCCTTTTATGCATACAGATGCAGTTTATTTTGTGCATTACGGGATGACATGCTGCACTCGCCTGGGTCAAAATCAGTGAGAGAAGGGCAGGCACAAATGAATTTAATTTCACTGGTGATGATGAGGACACATTAATTTAATGCAGTAAAAAATCTCTCTCTATATATTTACATACATGTATACATATATAAATGTATATATGGTTATGGATGTGTCACTGCAACCTTAAAGGTCCTCAATGATGTCACCATTGCCCTTGAGTCGAAGCAACATTGTGCTGCTATTTTTATGGACTTTATTGGCTAAGGAGTATTGGTGTCTCTGAGGGGTCTTTGGCCTGGTTTGCTTAACTACCTCTCTCAAAGAGTGCAGTGTATAAAGTGAGAAGATCTGCTGCCTCAGCCACTGCCTGTCACCAAGGGAGTACTCCAAGGCTCAATCCTAGGCCCCACGCTTTTCTCAACTTACATCAATAACATAGCTCAGGCAGTAGGAAGCTCTCTCATCCATTTATATGCAGATGATACAGTCTTATACTCAGCTAGCCCCTCCCCGGATTTTGTGCCAAATACTCTACAACAAAGCTTTCTTAGTGTCCAACAAGCTTTCTCTACCCTTAACCTTGTTCTGAACACCTCCAAAACAAAGGTCATGTGGTTTGGTAAGAAGAATGCCCCTCTTCCCACAGGTGTTATTACTACCTCTGAGGGTTTAGAGCTTGAGGTAGTCACCTCATACTAGTACTTGGGAGTATGGCTAGACGGTGCACTGTCCTTCTCAGCACATATAAAAGGCTAAAGTTAAATCTAGACTTGTTTTTTTCTATTGAAATTGCTCCTCTTTCACCCTAACTGCCAAACTAACCCTGATTCAGATGACTATCCTTCCCATGCTAGATTACGGAGACATAATTTATAGATCGGCAGGTAAGGGTGCTCTCGAGCGGCTAGATGTTCTTTACCATTCGGCCATCAGATTTGCCACCAAAGCTCCTTATAGGACACATCACTGCAGTCTATACTCCTCTGTAAACTGGTCATTTCTGTATACCTGTCGCAAGACCCACTGGTTGATGCTTATTTATAAAAAAAACCCTTAGGTCTCACTCCCTCCTGTCTGAGATATCTTCTGCAGCCCTCATCCTCCACATACAACACCCGTTCTGCCAGTCACATTCTGTTAAAGGTCCCCAAAGCACACACATCCCTGAGTTCCCTGCAGCTAGCGACTGGAACGAACTGGAACAAACACTCAAACTGGACAGTTTTATCTCAATCGCTTCATTCAAAGACTCAATCATGGACACTCTTACTGACAGTTGTGGCTGCTTTGTGTGATGTATTGTTGTCTCTACCTTCTTGACCATTGTGCTGTTGACTGTGCCCAATAATGTTTGTACAATATTTAATGCTGCTACCATGTTGTGTTGCTACCATGTTGTTGTTATGTTGTGTTGCTACCATGCTGTGTTGTCATGTGTTGCTGCCTTGCTATGTTGTTGTCTTAGGTCTATCTTGTTGTGATGTGTGTTTTGTCCTATATTTATATTGTATTGATTTTATTCCCAGGCCCCCGTTCCCGCAGGAGGCCTTTTGCCTTTTGGTAGGCCATCATTGTAAATAAGAATTTGTTCTTAACTGACTTGCCTAGTTAAATAAAGGTTAAATAAAATAAATAAATATATTCATCTGTATACTAGAATTGAAGCTGTTCAATACCACCACTCAGGACAAGCACTGACTTTGCTACTTATTGAGGAAATGTTTGCTTACAGTAACAATTTTCCATCCACAGCTGTGATGGGAGCAGTTTCGATACAATTGTATAAATGCCGACCGATAATGTGTTTCTTCGAAGTGTGAATTTTTGTGTCTGTAAAATGTCGGTGGAAAAGCCTTTATACACGTATATTGATATAATAACCATCGTATCGAAGTAAACTTGGAGTCACGCGATGATATGGTGTGTGGTCCTCCCACTACGACTCGGTAAAGTATGTAAGTCGCTCTGGATAAGAGCGTCTGCTAAATGACTTAAATGTAAATGTAATGTAAACCAAAAGAGTTTAGGCTATATATAATAAGTTATGATGAACTTCCTGATGCTCCTTTACAATAAATATCGAAGGTCTTATTCTGGTGACATGATGATTGACATTTGACAAATAAAATATTCTAGCTAAATTTTTGTTTGAGAAAAGTTAATTTAAAAATGAATCTATTTAATCTATTACTGTAGTTAAAGTTAATCTATTACTGTAAGGTACTTAATTGTTACCCAGAAACGAGTTGATATTCATATATAAACAGCTGCATTGGGCCTTTAAGATAAATGCACTAACGAAGCTGCTCTGAATACAAGTGTCTGCTAAATTACTCAAATGTAAACTTAAACAAGCAAAAACAAGAGCTGAAAAATGCACAACCAATAAACCAGACTTAGATCAAATACATAGGTTGAGTAGTTTAAATACTTAAAAATATCTGTTAATCAAAAATATATAGTATGTGTGGTGCACTTCTAGTATTATTGCATTGGTTTCATTGTACTCAACCAAATGAAATGAAACTCCATGTATTTGAAAATATTTGACATTGACAGATATTTTACACAGGTCTGCAATACAAGAAGTGTGTAAGGACAAGAAAGGTTTTTAGCCACAAGCTCTATAACACACATTAGTAATGCGGTCCTCTGTTGCTCAGTTGGTAGAGCATGGCGCTTGCAACACCAGGGCAGTGGTTTCAATTCCCACGTCCACCCATACATAAACAATGTATGTATGCTTTGGATAAAAGCGTCTGCTAAATGTAATTTCTCTCTTAATGTAAACAGTGAAAATGTATTCATGGCGTACACATATAATCCATATCATAATAATCTACTGTCATAATAATCTACTGTCCTCTTCTTACTCATAGGTCTGATGTCCATATAAAATAAGCTATTGAACTGGATGCCAAAGAGTCTGCTGGCTGGAAAAGTGTTGCTCCCAGAACTTCAACTGTAATCAGTGTCAAATGTCAAATCACTGATGCACTGTGGGTTACTGAAGTACTTCTATGTATTTTAAAGTAAGATACAGTTTGATAGATACATTTTTTCTCTGACAGTGGACTATGTTGATAGATGAGTTGGAAGTTGGAAAGGGCAGTCCAAGTCATAATACAGTAAAATATAATGATTACCTGTTGAGTAACACTCTATACCTTTTGGTTTAAGGTAATGTGCATCTCTGATTGTGTAGCCAACACAAATTCTGTTTCCGAATATAAGCGGCAAATTCAGCAATCTCAGAATACAAACACTATCATTGTGTTTGTATACTTGTTATCCTGCTGAATAGACAACTGTAATAATGTTAGCCAACCTGCATGAGGGCTTATAAAGAGGTAACAATAGTGATGTGTACAGTATGAGCATGCGCATGGCATACTTTACATTTGTATCCAACCGACATCCAAATTCCAATTGGTTTATGTTATTGGGTTTACTTAAATGATATCTACACTTTTTTGACCTGCCTCAATTTTTCCACATACAGTACCATGCAAGTACTTTATAGGGCAGGAGAGACATCAGATTTATTTCAACCACTGCTAACTTGACCAACTTTAGCCACTGCTAACCAAAAAGTGAAAGGAATGATAGGGTAAAGCTCACTATGTTCAGAATTAGAATTAGAAGTAACTTCAATCAATCAAATATCTTCATGATGTCCAAATGTTCCAAAGATGACCAGCAAGGTCAAATATTAATCACATTGGTTATAGAGGATGCTATAGGTCAGCACCTCAGGAGTAAATGTCAGTTGGCCTTTCATAGCTGAGCATTCAGTGGTCAAGACAGGTCGAGAGAGAGAGAGCGGGAAAGAGAGGGTCGAAAGAGCAGTTTTGGGATAAGGTAACCGGTCCGGTGAAAAGGTCAGGGTTCCAGGCAGAACAGCAGAAACTGGATCAGCAGCACAACCAGGTGGACTGGGGACAGGGACAGCCAGGAGTCGTCAGGCCAGGTAGTTCTGAGGCATGGTCCTCCGGGAGGGGAGAGCGCGAGAGAGAGATGGGAGAATTAGAGGGAGCATAATTTAGATCACACAGGACACCAGATAGGACAGGAGAATTATACCAGATAGGACAGACTGACCATAGCCCCCAGGCACATAGACTATTGCAGCATAGATACTGGAGACTGAGACGGGGGGTCGGGGACACTGTGACCCTGCCCGACGATACGCCCAGGCGGGGACAACCAGGCACGATGTAATCTCACCCACTTTAACAAAGCACAGCCCCCACACCACTAGAAGGATATCAACAGACCACCGACTTACTACCCAGAGACAAGATGGCGTATAGCCCACAAAGATCTCCCCCACCACACAAGCCCAAAACCGGACAGGAAGATAACGTTGAGTATAGCTATAAAAAAAAAGCCTTGCACGACGTGATGCACCTATCTTAGGGACGGAATGGGAGAGCACTAGCAAGCCAGTGTAGAGAGGAGAACCGGCCAGACAGAGACGGCAAGGGTGGTTTGTCACTCCAGTCCCTTGCCGTTCACCTTCGCACCAGTGATTTGAAGGTATTTGAGTTGATTTGGTCGTGCAATTTTGAACATGGTGAGCTTGCCCCTATCACTCCAATTGTTAATAGTGGCTATTTAAATAAATCAAACCTGTGGATGACAGTTTCTTTGGCCCCATAGACTACTTTCAGAGTAAGTGGAAAAAAATAGAGGTAAGTTTGAAAACAGCAAAAAAAATCCTTTAAGTTGTTATTATTTATTGTATTTATTTAGGGAGAAGATAACGGCAGGGATTCAATATGATCGCGAGTTATAGCTATTGCAGCTTTTAAAGCCAATGTTTCCACATTCACGGAGATCCTATTTACGGTAAATGCTGCTAATGTTGTCTCAATCGGAAAATAGCGTAAGTCTGAAAAAAGCATAGTGTTCCAAGGTGTGGGATACTATGCTAGCATGATTGTGTCAATATGTTTTCATCAATTTCTATAACCTACGTTCGGATTGAATCCGGGCCAAAAGTGTTGGACACTATGTAAGCATGATTGTGTCAATACGTTTTTGGCAATGACACCCATAGTATCACAATTTAAGGTGCAATTGATTTAAATGTTGGTAAATCTGATAGCAAGTTGCCCTCTAGATGTTTCTGAATGAAGCCAAACAAATATAATTCACATTAGAATTCATTTCATACTGTTTTCATTGGATAGGTCAGGGGTCATTTCCCTGTCAAAAACCAGGAACCATAACTTTTACCATAACTTTTTTACATACAACATTTTCACATTTCACATTGTTAAAGGAAGAAAAGTATTTGGTAAATAACCCAATGGGAGATGGCTTCAGTTTTGGTGATCCATAAAACCAATCAGATCATGCTAATGTGTAAACTTTAAAGGCCCAGTGCAGTCAAAATCTTGTTCTATATATATTTCCACACTATGAGGTTGGAATAATACTGTGACTTTATGATAATGATGAATACCATTTTAGTGTAAGCTGTTTGAAAAGAGCGTCTGAAATATCTGCCTGTTTTGGTGGGAGGGAGTATTGGCCTTCCATGGTGACATCAACATGCAGTAAATTAGTTAATAGACTGAGAGATGGGTCGAAGATACGAGAGTTCCAAACCTCTCCGCCATTAACAGCAAAAGCTTCTTTTTTTTGTAGTTTTCCCATGCTCAAATCACTCCCAGGCAGTCCTAGCAAAATTCTTGCTCGAGAATTTGCTATTCCTAATAAGATATTTTTGTTTATTTTTGAACATTTGAATTGAAAACAATCAAAGTAAGGCACTTCATTGTTACTTAGAAATGATTTGATATTGAGATAAAAACAGCTGCATTTAACCTTTAACACTTCACAGTAGAACACTTTGTTGGTGACAGTTTGCTTGAGGAAACTATCCGTAATATTTTATATAGGTGGGATGGTACTTTATCCATGGGGATTTCTGAACACTGCAGCTCATGATTTATGTTGAAATTTTGCAGCATTTGGAAATTGCCTTGGATCATGTGTCATTACATATTTAAAATGTTCTGGTTAGTTTGCTCATGCAAAGTGCTTCTTTGTGAGAGGAAAATGTCTCTTGAAAACTTTCCAGATATCTCAACTCCATTGCCTGTTATAAAAAATTGCAACAGAGCTGCATTGTAGTTTTATGGTATTTAAGTCACCAATAGGCAAAACTTCATTGCGGCTAACTGGGGATACGTATGTAGATTCTTTAACGTAATGATTTATTTTAATTGCAATGTTCCTCTATCAATTTGCAATGTGTGCAAAGAACAGGTAAAGCAATTACATGGTTGGGCAGAACCAAAAACAAATCTTCTGAATCTTGCCCCATGTCCCAGAGGACCCTGCTACTTTCAGAAGAAAAAAATAATTTAAAGGGATAGTTCACCCAAATTACAAAATTACATGTTGGTCTATGCAGTCTATGGACAAGGTGAGACAGCAATCCGTGCTTTGGTTTTGTTTACCTGGCGACTGTCTCCAAATGCAAACTTTTTACCATCTATGGCACAAATTCAATGCAAGTCAATATCCCCGATATTAGAATCTTTTACATTCTTCAGCATAAAATGTAGTGCTGCGTCTATGTGCACAAATCTTTAAGAGAAAAAAGCTATTGAAAACTTAGCATCTTCGCTGTCCTTTTTCAGTTATCAAAACAAAATGTAATCCAATTGTGATCCGTCATTTGATTTTTGTAATTTATTTAAATCCATGCTGTTTCAAAATTAATGGTTTTGCCATTATGTCTGGTAAATTTCATTTTTTGTTATGACATTTTGGCATTCAAATAATTTGGGGTAAGACTCAACAAACCGGGACACTAACAACAATGGATGTCATAGTATTTGCCCACTAATGTTCTTAGGCTGTTGATATATGAATCCTCTTTAATCTTTTTGAGCTCAACATGAAACTGTGTTCCCAGTTCTCACTGGTAGTGTTTTTATTTGCTTGTTGTAAAGTTGGTTATTTCAATGCTTTACATTAAATTATTCATGTAATATACAGTTTATTATTTATTTATGTAAGTCTTGCTTCAGCGGAAAGGTTTTAATTGTTTTTCTCACTGGGTATTTTTGGGAGTATAGATTTTGTATATATTGCTCTGCTGTTATATCTGGAGTGCCTTTGCATTTTTTCGCTGAGAAGGTTTAACATGTTCCATTTGAAAAGAAACATGTACAGTATAGCTGACTGTGTACACTTTATATTTTTGGAGATGCCTATGCATTTATTTTTATTCATTGTTTAATAAACTTAAAATTATGCAATCACTAAATGTTTTTTGTATGCCTCTGGTTTTTGCAGTCACTTGATTTCCATTGATGATTGACAACAGTGAGTCACAGTCATTGGCAATAGTGTATTGCACTAGTGTGCTTGCACTCATCTAATCTTGAATATTCAGAAATATCTGTATACATTTTGTGGACATTGAGAAATTCAGAAAATCAGTCCATAAATAATTCAAAAAATGTGTTTACTTCTTAAAATATCAAAACTTGAAGTGCAAATAAAACCTGCTTTACACATTTCTATTACACACAGTGCATCTTGTACAGCTAAAAATGATGTTGGCATTACAAAGACCTAAAGTGGTCCAGTGGCTTCAGAAAGGTTGTAAAATGATATCATTCTGGTTTTGAACGTAGCTCTTCTTGGTCTTAGTGGTTGGATTGTTTGATTGGTTTCCTCTAACCCCTCTTGAATATTCTCTTGGCTTCGACTCCATCATAGCTGTAGCTCTGTTGGAGGAAGAGTATATATTTTATTATGACAACAAAAATATCCTACAACCAGACCTGGTTCAAATCCATATCCATGACAAATACTTCTGTCAAATGCTGTACTTGATTTGGTTTGCCCTGTATAATTAAATCAATGGAATTGTCCCAACATTGCAAACTCCAAGGTAAATCAAGCTAGGTACTTTCAAGCATTTGATTTGTACTTTGGCCAAGGTCTGCTTCCTGTTTTCTTCTTCAGAAATGTAAATATGTTTTCATTTAGGGTGTGTAAAACAGGGTGCATATACACTTTTTTCACATGCAAATAACATTTTCCTTAGAGGGTAACTAACCTGTACAAGTTCCTCTCCAACAATGGCTCTGGTAGTTGTCAGCACCTTTCCATTGTCCTTTCTGGTGAATGTACCTTTCATCATGTCTCCTTCAATGCCCCATGAACCCTGAGGGGTGAAAGGTCAAATAATTCATCATGATACTGGTCCAAGAATCAAGTGGCAACACGCCAGGTAATCTTTTTTGCAGTCATGCTGCACATCGAAAAAGATTTCCATATCGTATTCATCTAGTTGCTGAAAGGTTTTATACTTCATCAGGCCTGTGTTCCTAAATGCACAGTAGCAAACTGTACATAATGAAGAAATGTATTGTGAATGTGTTTTAACTGGTATCCTAGTGTGGACATGTTGGAACAGTGCCAATGTGACTGTGCCCTGTACTTTGCAACTCATTATCAAGTATTGAATAGCTTTGAGCGCAGAAAAATAATGCAATAAACATTTGTTATTGGAAATAACAGATAGGAATAAAATCTTTGGAATTGTGGTATGCACCCATTCAATTATGATGTTACTAATTTCTTCACCTGGGAATACACTATGCATCAACATAAAAACTATGCCTAAGCTCTACCACAGCCATTGTATGTATGACTGCAAGAATATAATCCTATATAATACTGTAAAAATGCATTGCTTACTGATAGCATTGTCCCATCTGCAAGAGCATATTCAAAGTTGACTCCCAGGGTAAATTCCATATCCAGCGTGCGGAAAGAACTGGCCTCCTTCACGACAAATTTGTCTCCAGTTTGTTCAAGGGTAATCTTGAGGTGATCGTGAGCGGCCAGCTTCCTCTTGACCATGTTGACACCTGTGAACAGAGACACAATCCATGTGTCCAACTCCAAATCGAATTGAACCATGCGTAAACGACTATACAAGATATTTCATTTGGATGTACTACAGTGCAGCACCTGGCTAGATATTATGCAATCATTTTACAGTGCCTTATGTCAAATGTCAGAAAACATACATAGTCCTCTAATCTAAATGCATTTAATGCTTTAAAAATTGCTTTTATACAAACACACTACTGAATTGCCTGTGGTACAAAAAGTTAATTGACTTTATTTGCATTAAATGCACTTTGTATGCCTGTTTATGTAAACATTTTGTAGGCCTACTTGTCTTTGCTTTCAACATCCACCAAAAGGCCATTTGTGCCGAAGTGTCTTTCCCCCAAAACTAATTTTCCAAAAACTATTGATCTCTTACCCATCTGCTCCATGAATTTCTCATAGTTCTCGCTGCGGTCTACTTTCCAAGTGCCGTTGTAGGTCATGGTTGCTGGAAGGGTTGGACTGGCTCTACTCTAAGGAGTGACCTGCCTTAGCCTACCACCTGGCCTTTTAAACCACTGCCTGTGTGAGCTCACTCTCTTATCGCTCTCCCCTATCTCATATGCTGATGTGGTGTGTGTAAAGCTCATATTTCCTCAAGGCTACATAAGTCATTATCTTCCACTGTGTAGTGCCAATAGCTGTGTTTTGGGACAATGGTAATTGTCCCTTTAATGATCATACAATATGCAAGGTTATTGTTTCGACATCCTTTGCCCTTTACTATCACATAGTTATTTGTGGCCGCATATAATCTGTGCTGTGCTTCGGATGTGCAGGATGGTTCCTTTGTTATAAACAATGAGTCACTGTTTTCCATCTATTTAGTAGAGCATTATTGGTGCTGCTCCTACTCCTACTACAAGTTGTAGTAGTAGTAGACAAGTAGTAGTAGTAGAAGTTGTAGTAATAGCAGTAGTTGTATTAGTAATAGTACTAGTACATTAGTAGTAGTATTTTATTTATCCATTATTTTACCAGGTAAGTTGACTGAGAACACGTTCTCATTTACAGCAACGACCTGGGGAATAGTTACAGGGGAGAGGAGGGGGATGAATGAGCCAATTGTAAACTGGGGATTATTAAGTGACCGTGTTGGTTTGAGGGCCAGATTGGGAATTTAGCCAGGACACCGGGGTTAACACCCCTACTCTTACGATAAGTGCCATGGGATCTTTTAATGACCTCAGAGAGTCAGGACACCCATTTCACGTCCCATCCGAAAGACGGCACCCTACACAAGGGCAATGCCCTGGGGCATTGGGATATGTTTTTAGACCAGAGGAAAGAGTGCCTCCTACTGGCCCTCCAACACCACTTCCAGCAGCATCTTGTCTCCCATGCAGGAACTAACCAGGACCAACCCTGCTAAGCTTCAGAAGCAAGCCAACAGTGGTATACAGAGTGGTATGCTGCTGGCCACAAGTAGTAGTAGTAGTAGTAGTAGTAGTACAGTAGTAGTATTTTATTTTTTATTTAACCTTTATTTAACCAGGTAGGCTAGTTGAGAACAAGTTCTCATTTACAACTGCGACCTGGCCAAGATAAAGAAAAGCAGTTTGACACATACAACAACACAGAGTTACACATGGAATAAACAAACATACAGTCAATAATACAGTAGAAAAAGTATAGTGTGTTCAAATGAGGTAGGATGAGGGAGTTAAGGCAATAAATAGGCCATGGTGGCAAAATAATTACAATATAGCAATTAAACACTGGAGTGGTAGAAGATGAATGTGCAAGTAGAGATACTGGGGTGCAAAGGAGCAAGATAAATAAATAAATACAGCATGGGGATGTGGTAGTTGGATTGGCTATTTACAGATGGGCTATGTACAGGTGCAGTGATCTGTGAGCTGCTCTGACAGCTGGTGCGTATAGCTTGTGAGGGAGATATCACCAGCTTCAGTGATTTTTGCAGTTCTTTCCAGTCATTGGCAGCAGAGAACTGTAAGGAAAGGCGGCCAAAAGACGAATTGGCTTTGGGGGTGACCAGTGAGATATAACTGCTGGAGCGCGTGCTACGGATGGGTGCTGCAATGGTGACCAGTGAGCTGAGATAAGGCGGGGCTTTACCTAGAAGAGACTTGTCGATGACCTGGAGCCAGTGGGTTTGGCAACGAGTATGAAGAGAGGGCCAGCCAACGAGAGCGTACAGGTCGCAGTGGTCTGTAGTATATGGTGCTTTGGTGACAAAACGGATAGCACTGTGATAGACTGCATCCAATTTGTTGAGTAGAGTGTTGGAGGCTATTTTTTAAATTACATTGCCAAAGTCGAGGATCGGTAGGATGGTCCGTTTTATGAGGGTATGTTTGGCAGCATGAGTGAAGGATGCTTTGTTGCGAAATAGGAAGCCGATTCTAGATTTAATTTTGGATTGGAGATGCTTAATGTGAGTCTGGACGGAGAGTTTACAGTGTAACCAGACACCTAGGTATTTGTAGTTGTCCACATATTCTAAGTCAGAACCATCCAGTGTAGTGATGCTGGATGGGCGGGCAGGTGTGGGCAGTGTTCGGTTGAATAGCATGCATTTAGTTTTACTTGCATTTAAGAGCAGTTGGAGGCCACGGAAGGAAAGTTGTTTGGCATGGAATGGCTCGTCTGGAGGTTAGTTAACACAGTGTTCAAAGAAGAGCCAGAAGTATTACAGAATGGTGTCGTCTGCGTAGAGGTGGAACAGAGAATCCCACCATTGCGATCTGTATGCTCTCATTGGCTGGTCCTCGCTACATATTCGTGGCCAAACCCACTGGATCCATTTGATCTATAAGTCTTTGCTTGGTAAAGCTCCGCCTATACTCAGCTCACTGGTCACCGTAGCAACACCCACTCGTAGTCTTTGCTAGGTAAAGCTCCGCCTATACTCAGCTCACTGGTCACCGTAGCAACACCCACCCGTAGCACGCGCTCCAGCAGGTATATTTCACTGGTCATTCCCAAAGCCAACACCTCCTTTGGCCGCCTTTCCTTCCAGTTCTCTGCTGCCAGTGACTGGAACGAATTGCAATTATCTCGGCCAGGTCACAGTTGTAAATGAGAACTTGTTCTCAACTGGCCTACCTGGTTAAATAAAGGTGAAAAAATTATCATAAATAAACTGCACATTTTAGAGTGGCCTTTTATTGTCCCCAGCACAAGGTGCACCTGTGTAATGATCATGCTGTTTAATCAGCTTCTTGATATGCCACACCTGTCGGAAATGCTAACAGGGATGTGTGCACAAAATTTGAGAGAAATAAGCCTTTTTTGCATATGGTACATTTTGGGGATTTTTTTATTTCAGCTCATGGAACAACACTTTACATATTTATATATATTTTTCAGTGTATGATTTGTTGTCTCTCAATATTTACCAGCAGCCATCATGGTAGTGATAGGGCAACTGCCTTTGAGAGCTTTTAAGTTAAAGGTGTGATTTCTTATGTAATAGTAAGATGGTTCCTTACCCTGCAATCAGCCTATGAGCCAGGATAAACTAATCCATGGTTGGGATTGGTTTATGGGAGCAAATGGAGGGAGGATACACCACAAATGTAAGATTGCAGTGAAAGATCAACTAAAATCACCTCAAATCAACCGAGAGATTTGGTTTTCTCCTGACATTACCACAGAGTTGAAGTTATAACCTAGGATCCCCCCCCCACAGAAACACCCAACCCCAGCATCTCACCTTGCTGCAACCACTTTCAAATTTCTCTCTTTCAAATCTCATCTGGTGGGTGATACCCCGGCAACCATTTTTGCACCAGAAAGTTCCCCACTCATCTAACACTAACAAAAATGGAATACTAAAGCAGTTCTTATTTTGGGAGTGGTAATAAACATGTGTATTGCATTTTTGTGTTTAGCTGTTGTGTGGTAAAATTTCAGGTGCAAAAATGGCTGCCGTGTCATCACCCACCAGATGATATTTGAAAGACAGAAATCTGAAAGAGAGACTAATGCACTCAGATGGCTTCTGTTGTTAATTCGTTTATTTGGAAGAAAACCCTTGTATCTCCACAATGGGAATTTTTCAGGAAATGGACAGCACAAGAATGTAGGTGAAAGATTGATGAGTTATTTCCTTCCCACTAGTCACATGAACTCTATCTGGAGTTGGATAAGATTCATGGCCACGTACAAACTGAAGCCCTGTTTTTTCCTGGTGCTCACATGTGGTTGTCGTAATCCGATCAAGAGGATCCAATCACCATAATCTGATCAAAATTTGTCACGCCTACAATTGGCATTAAAATGTGTCTTTTATCAGTCACTGTGTCCGCAGTGTGACCAGATTTTGTGGGTACTTGCCTCTTTAGTTTGTATTGTATGTAATGTCTATGCTAGGTAAAGCTCTGCCTTATCTCAGTTCACTGGTCACGATAATAACACCTACCCGTAGCACCCGTTCCAGCAGGTATATCTCACTGATCACCCCCAAAGCTAACACCTCATTTGGCCGCCTTTCCTTCCAGTTCTCTACTGCCAGTGACTGGTACGAATTGCAAAAATCGCTGAAGTTGGAAACTTTTATTTCCCTCACCAACTTTAAACATCAGCTATCTGAGCAGCTAACCGATCACTGCAGCTGTACATAGTCCATCTGTAATTAGCCTACCCAATCTACCTACCTCATCCCCATACTGTTTTTATTTTATTTACTTTTCTGCTCTTTTGCACACCAGTATCTCTACTTGCACATCATCATCTGCTCATTTATCACTCCAGTGTTAATCTGCTAAATTGTAATTATTCGCTCCTATGGCCTATTTATTGCCTACCTCCTCATGCCTTTTGCACACACTGTTACGGCTTCTGTGAAGGGTGGGTGGAGTAGTCAAGTGCAGAGAGCAGGTTAGTTCCGTACGTGGATCTTTATTCCAATAACAGTGAAAAACGGACATGCAAAACACAAGGGCGCATGAAACAACCCGTCCAAACAAACAGGACTAAAACTGTCCGGGAGACCACAAATTAAACCAACACCATAAAACAGAGAACAAGCCCGCACAATAGCCAGTGGGCCTAGTGCCCTTAAATAGCCTACAAACAAAACTAAACTCAAAACAGGTGTAACCAATTAGACCAAACTAACAGAAATAAAAGGAAAGGGAATCGATGGCAGCTAGTAGGCCGTCGACGAAGTCCGCCGAGCACCGCCCGAGCAGGAAGAGGCACCATCTTCGGCGGGATTCGTGACACACACCGTATATAGACTTTCTTTTTTTTTCCATACATAATTCATTACCATTCCAATTGTTTCACACCATATTTTGTGTTGTATTATGACATCCATTGTATTATCCATTGTTATATTGTATAGACAACAATTGACAACAAAGGACTCTGACAGAATCCCGCACCCTTAAAATGGAGTCAGCAGGAGCAGCTGCACCTCCTCTCCCATCGATGGAGGAGCGAGTATTCCATCATACGGCCATTCTCCACCAGATCGGGGCAGCAATGGACCAGATGATGGAGAGGATAGACCTATGGGAGAGGAGTGGCCGCCCTACCTCACCCCCAGCTCCGCTTCCGCCAGCACCACCACCCCTCCTCCAGCTCCGGATCCGGTGCCCTGCATCTGGCGCTCCCCAGGGAGTATGATGGAATGGCGGCTGGGTGCCAGGCGTTCCTACTACAGCTGGAGCTGTACCTGGCTACCGTTCGTCCGACTCCCTCGGGGGAGGAGAGTGTGAGCGTCCTCGTCTTCTGTCTGATGGGTCGAGCCCTGGAGTGGGTCAACGCAGTGTGGAATTGCCCAGACTTGGCGAGGGACAAGTACCCCGAGTTTACCCGCTGGTTCCGGGCCGTGTTCGACCACCCACCAGAGGGCCGAGCGGCGGGTGAACGGTGACAGGAGACAAGGAGAACCTGCAACAGGTGACGAAGAGCGCGCAGGACTTTGCGCTAGAGTTCCGGACCTTGGCCGCCGGGGCGGGTTGGAACGACAGGGCCTTGATGGAGCACTATCGCTGTAGCCACCGGGAGGACGTCCGCAGGGAGCTAGCTTGTCGGGACACCACCCTCTCCCTCGACAAACTGATTGACATGTCCATCCGACTGGACAATTTGCTGGCTGCTCGTGGGTGTCCAGAAAAGGCCCTGTTGATTCCACCTCCACGCCCTCCCGCTCCAATCTCCATGGAGTTAGGGGGGGCCGCATCGAGGGGGACCGGAGGAGGAGGCTCCTCCTGCACCAGATGTGATCGGAGAGGACACACTGCCAATCGGTGCTGGAGGAGCTCGTCTGGGAGTCGCGATGGCAGGCAGAGCACTCCTCGTTCACCCCAGGTGAGTCAGCCGCAGACTCACCCAGAGCTCCCTGTTGGCGATATGTTCTTACTAATTTCCTTTTCTGGATTTTCTCCCTCTCTACAGCATAAGGTGCTAGTCGATTCAGGCGCAGCTGGAAACTTTATGGATCGTGGGCTCGCGTTAAGGCTAGGGGTTCCCCGGGTGTCGTTAGACCAACCTTTCCCCGTGCACTCCTTACATAGCCGACCACTAGGGTCAGGAGTGGTCAGGGATGCCACGGTGCCACTGGACATGGTAATGCAGGGAAGTCATAAGGAGCAGATTAGTCTCTTCCTTATTGATTCACCTGCGTTTCCAGTGGTGCTGGTATTCCCTGGCTGGCTAATCACAATCTGGAGATTTCATCGAGGGTGGTCAGAGGAGTGTTCAGGCAGGTGCATAGGAGTTTCCATCGGTGCGACGACTGTGATCCACAACGACTAAGATCGTGGTGTTTCCACTGTGCGCATTCCCTCTGAATATAACGATTTGGCTATCGCCTTCTGTAAGAAGAGGGCGACCCAATTACCACCTCATCGACGAGGGGATTGTGCGATAAACCTCCTGGTAAACGCTGCACTTCCCAGGAGTCACATGTACCCGTTGTCCCAGGAGGAGACAGTGGCTATGGAGACATACGTCACTGAATCTCTGGGACAGGGGTACATTCGGCCCTCCACCTCACCCGTCTCCTCAAGCTTCTTTTTTTGTGAGGAAGAAGGAGGGAGGTCTGCGTCCGTACATTGATTATAGAGGTCTAAATTCCATCACAGTGGGGTTTAGTTACCCTCTACCTCTCATCACCACGGCGGTGGAATCATTTCATGGGGCGCGTTTCTTCACAAAACTGGACCCTAGGAGTGCGTATAATCTGGTGCGTATCCGGGAGGGAGATGAGTGGAAGACCGCGTTTAGTACCACATCTGGCCATTATGAGTACCTTGTCATGCCGTATGGGTTGAAGAATGCTCCAGCCGTTTCCCAATCTTTCGTAGACAAGATTCTCAGAGACCTGCACGGGCAGGGGGTGTTGGTGTATATCAATGACATACTGATGTATTCTGCCACATGCGCCGTGCACGTGTCTCTGGTGCGTAAGATACTTGGGTGACTGCTGGAGCATGACCTGTACGTCAAGGCTGTGAAATGTGTGTTTTCCAAACAAGACGTTTCCTTCCTGGGTTATCGCATGTCCACCTCTGGGGTGGTGAAAGAGTGTGACCGAGTTACAGCGGTTACAGGAGGTGCAGCGGTTTTTAGGGTTTGCCAATTACTACCGGAGGTTTATCCAGGGTTTTGGTCAGGTGGCTACTCCCATTACCTCACTGCTGAAGGGAGGGCCGGCGCGCTTGCACTGGTCAGCAGAGGTGGGCAGAGCTTTCAGTCACCTGAAGGAGCTGTTCACCAATGCTCCCGTGCTGGCTCATCCGGACCCCTCCTTGGCGTTCATAGTGGAGGTGGACGCGTCCAAGGCTGGGGTGGGAGCCGTGCTATCACAGCGCTCGGGCACGCCACCAAAGCTCCACCCCTGCGATTTTCTTTCGAAGACGCTCGGTCCGGCGGAGCGGAACTATGACGTGGGGGACCGGGAGTTGTTAGCTGTAGTCAAGGCTCTGAAGGTGTGGAGACATTGGCTTGAGGGGACCAAGCACCCTTTCCTCATCTGGATTTACCATCGTAATCTCGAGTATATCCAGGCAGCGAGGAGATTGAATCTGCCTCAGGCCAGGTGGGCCATGTTCTTTACCCGTTTTCGTTTTACGATTTCATATCGGCCAGGCTCCCAAAATACGAAGGCCGACGCGATGTCCCGCCTCTATTACACCGAGGAGCGGCCCATCGAGCCGACTCCCATCCTCCCAGCTTCATGTCTGATGGCACTGTTGGTATGGGATGTGGATGAGGAGATCAAGCGGGCGTTACGGTTCAGTACGTGCCGCTTGGTGTCCGTGATAAGTTGATTCAATGGGCCCATACACTACCCTCTTTGGGTCATCCTGGGATCGAGAGGACAATGCGGAGTCTTAGGGGGAGGTATTGGTGGCCCACGTTGGTAAAGGACGTGAGGTTTTATGTCTCCTCCTGCTCGGTGTGCGCTCAGAGCAATGCTCCTCGACACCTGCCTAGAGGGAAGTTACAGCCCCTCCCCGTTCCACAACGGCCGTGGTCGCACTTGTCGGTGGACTTTCTCACCGACCTTCCCCCGTCTCAGGGAAACACCACGATCTTAGTCGTTGTGGATCATGCCGTCTCATCCCATTGCCCAGTCTCCCTACGGCCCTACAGATTGTGGAGGCTCTGTTTACCCATGTCTTCCGGCACTACGGGGTGTCTGATGATATCGTTTCTGATCGGGGTCCCCAGTTCACGTCCAGAGTTTGGATGGCGTTCATGGAATGGCTGGGGGTCTGGGTCAGCCTGACCTCGGGTTTCCACCCGAGAGTAATGGGCAGGAGGAGAGAGTAAATCAGGATGTGGGTAGGTTTCTGTGGTCGTATTGCCGGGACTGGCCTGTTGAGTGGGCGAGGTACGTCCCATGGGTGGAGCTAGCCCAGAACTCCCTCTGCAACTCCTCTACTAACATGTCTCTGTTCAAGTGCGTGTTGGGCTACCAGCCGGTCCTGGCTCCATGGCATCAGAGCCAGACTGAGGCTCCTGTGGTGGAGGAATGGGTGCAGCGCTCGAAGGGCACCTGGAGAGCCGTCCAGGAATCATTAAAACAGGCTAGTGGACGGCAGAAAAGGAGCGCTGACCAGCACCGCAATGAGGCCCCCGTGTTTGCACCGGGGGACCGGGTCTGGCTCTCGCCCCGAAACCTGCCCCTCCACCTGCCCTGCCGGAAGCTGGGGCCGCAGTGTGTGGGGCCATTTAAAGTCCTGAGGAGGATAAACAAGGTGTGTTATAGGTTACAGCTTCCTACTTACTATCGTATTAACCCCTCATTTCATGTGTCTCTCCTCAGGCCGGTGGTGGCTGGTCCCCTGCAGGAAGGTGAGGTGCCGGAGGTCTCTCTGCCCCCTCTGGACATCGAGGGGTCCCCGGCGTACACAGTACGTGCTATTCTGGACTCGAGACGCCGAGTGAGGGGCCTACAGTACCTCGTGGACTGAGAGGGGTACTGTCCGGAGGAGAGGTGCTGGGTACCGGTGGGGGACATTTTGGACCCCTCACTACTGAGGGGTTTCCACCGCCTCCACCCGGATCGCCCATGATCGCTGCGGGAGATGCGCACTGCGGGGGGGTTACTGTCACGACTCCCACCGAAGGTGGCTCTCCTGCCTGTTCGGGCGGTGCTCGCCGTCGCCGGTCTACTAGCCGCCACAATCCCTTTTTCCTTTTCTGTTCGTTTGGTCTTATTAGTTGGGTCCTGCGTATGGACCGGTCAGTTGATGCGCCTTGTGGTTTTAGCGTGATCGTTTTTTCCGGTAATAAAATATACATTTATTCGAACCCTCTGCTGTCTGTGCCTGACTCCAAACCCACTGTCCCACTGTCCCACTGGACTCTGACACATGTCATACACTCAATCCTGTTGAAACAGATAACCTCATTGGGGTCATAACATTCATGCACCGATAACCACAGTTTAGCTACCTCCGATAAGTGGTTATCATACTGAAATATAACCCACAGACATTGACCTCAATGAAAATCATTTTTAGACTTTGTCCCCCCAGAGTGGACCAATGTGAAATGTGGCCCTCTGGCACATGTCTTATATGAGACAATAAAGATTTTAAAAAACATTCACCATGAACTTCTTGCCTTTTGATCATGCATAGATAGCGCTGCCTATTTTTTATTTTGTCTATGGACATCAAATTATTTTCCACACCAGTTCTTTGTGGCAGACTGAGTGCACCATAAGAAGTGCATTTGCTATTCTCCTATAGGACAGTAAAGATGTCAGGATAAGGATAGTTATGTGTTAGGGACTGGTTCATATCGGTGGCCTTGGATCTTAACCATTGCCTCTCTCTTGCCTAGCTTTATTTTTTTTACATTTTTTTATTGAACCTGTATTTAACTAGGCAAGTCAGTTAATAAGAACAAATTCTTATTTACAATGACGGCCTACCCCGGCCAAACCCGGGTGACCCTGGGCCAATTGTGCACCGCACTATGGGACACCCAATCACGGCCAGATATAATCATCTGCATCTCTGATAAAGTTTGGTTCTATGAAAGACTTTAATCTTAATCTTCCCACTACTTGACCTAAAAATGACGACCTTTGTAGATGTCAGTTAATATTGCACAGGGATAGTGTAAGCTCTAACAGATAACGTATTGTGAAATCTTTAATGTCTTATAGGAGAAAAGCAGATTATATTTTCTGTTAAGATTCCCTCAATTTAGGTGGTCTGCCACAGAAAAAGCCAATGGGGACATAATCTGACGTGTAGGAGAACACTAGCTGTAATGAATGGATTGGCGTTTGTGTGGCACTGGGTTTCTTTGTTTCTACTGTGTATTTCTACAAATCTGTGTAGCTTTCTTTACAATGGAAATATAGGTTAATAGATAGAAAAATGATTCCCTATCTAGCACCATTTCAATGTTGTATGCTACCTACAGTATGTCAAGTTCTTTTTCACTGAAGAGTTGAACCATATTCACCATGGCACACACAGATTTATTCCAGAAGTCTCGAAATGAATGAATGAATGAGTACTGTGCAGTGTGCAGACATGACACAACTGCCATCATAAGAGGTCCTTCTGGACACCATTTTCCATTAGCAAACTTCACATGGTCTATACACACACCTCAAAGAAGCTGTCTTTGGCAGATGCCTTTCTATTTTAGTTGTAGTAATGTAATCAATCAAGGGAGCATTACTCAACAATGTAGATGTGGGAGGTTAATCATTAACAGCATTATACTCAGTAGGGGTGATAGGCATCAATATGGAAAGGCTATATCGATATCTGTAAAAAATAAATGATAATGATATTGATATCAAGCATCCAATTGCATTTAAGCCCGGCACATCAAAAAGCTCAGAAGATTGGCCAAGAGTTCACCACGTAGGCTAACCTTTAATGAAACAAGCCATACTAGCAAGAACAGTGTGCTGGTTTTTATTTTCTTTGAAGTTATCACATTATTCCCATGAAAAACCTGCATCGAGGCTTTTTTAACAACATTCCTAAAATAATTATACTTCAATTATACTGAATGTTTGTAAAGATGATAAAACTGCACATCTGGTGTAAAACATTTTACTCTTTTTTTTAACATTTAATTTAGTTGCTTATTGAGATATTACAGCTACAGGAGATGGTGAATGAAGAAAATACTAAAGCCGCTATTCAATTCAATGGTGTTTTTTAGACAACACGCAATTTGAAGGTAATTTCCGATTTAGCCAATATCTGCAGAATTGACCGTGAGTGTGGTCTCTGCAAACACGGGAGCATTGCCTTTAAAGGGTTAATTGTCAACAAGGCATGAACGGATTGAATCATGACCTGAGTTACATTATAAAAGTATAATGTCTGACATCTTATTTGGAATTCGGGCCTGCCATCTTGATGTGCATTCTCTAAAGAAGAGAACGTAAACCTGCTAGGCAAAGCAATATGACTGAGACTGAGAGAGCACTCAGGCTCTCTTTGCTTGCTGATACCTGTTGTCTAACATTACATTATTTTAAAATGTATTACATTAAATGTTTTCCTCATCAATCTACACATGATATCCTATAATAACAAAGTGAAATAAGTTTTTTTTTTGCAAGAAAAAAATAAATATCTTATATTCATAAGTATTCAGACCCCTTTGCTATGAGACTCGAAATTGAGCTCTGGCGCATCCTGTTTCCACTGATCATCCTTGAGATGTTTCTACAACTTGATTGGCGTCCACCTGTGGTAATTTCAAGTGATTGGACAGGATTTGGAAAGGGACATACCTGCCAATATAATATCCCACAGTTGACAGTGCATGTCAGAGCAAAAACCAAGCCATGAGATCGAAAGAATTGTCTGTAGAGCTCCGAGACAGGATTGTGTTAAGGCACAGATCTGTAGAAGGGTACCAAAAAATGTCTGCAGCATTGAAGGTCCCCAAGAACACAGTGTCCGCCATCATTCTTAAATGGAAGAAGTTTGAAACCACCAAGACTCCGCCCGGCAAAACTGAGCAATCGGGGGAGAAGGGCCTTTGTCAGGGAGTTGACACTGACAGAGATTCAGAGTTCCTCTGTGGAGATGGAAGATCCTTCCAGAATGACAAACATCTCTGCAGCACTCAATCAATTAGGCCTTTATGGTAGAGTGGCCAGACGGAAGCCAATCCTCAGTAAAAGGCACATGATAGCCCGCTTGGAGTTTGACAAAAGGCACCCAAAGGACTCTCAGACCATGAGAAACAAGATTCTATTTGGCCTGAATGCCAATTGTCACATCTGGAGGAAACCTGGCACCATCCATACGGTGAAGCATATTGGTGGCAGCATCATGCTGTGGGGATGTGTTTCAGTGGCAGGGACTGGGAGACTAGTCAGGATTGTGCAAAGTGAAGAGAGATCCTTGATGAAAACCTGCTCCAGAGCACTCAGGACCTTAGACTGTGGTGAAGGTTTACCTTCCAACAGGACATTGATTCTAAGCACACAGCCAAGACAATGCAGGAGTGGCTCTGGGACAAGTCTCTAAATGTCCTTGAGTGGCCCAGCTAGAGCCCGGACTTGAACCCGATCAAACATACTTGGAGAGACCTGAAAATAGCTGTGAAGCGACGCTCCCCATCCAACCTGAGAGTTTGAGAGGATCTGCAGAGAAGAATGGGAAAACCCCCCAAATACAGGTGTGCCAAGCTTGTAGCATCATACCCAAGAATTGAGACTGTAATCGCTGCCAAAGGTGCTTCAACAAAGTACTGAATAAAGGGTCTGAATACTTATGTAAATGTACTATTTCTGTTTTTAATTTGCAAACATTTCTAAAAAACCATACCCGCTATAACATCTGCAGAATATGTGTACGCGAACAATAACATTTTATTTGATTTATTTTATAGGACATGGCAAGTTTAAATTTATTTTGTTTTCTAGTTGATTATGTACCTGAGTTTTAATTTTTATTGATGTGTGTAGATATCTAAATGATGTGTACCTCAATACTAGGATAGAAAGACAATCAAATCATTCAGGATCATTAGGGAGGGTGGGTGGTAGGGTAAGACACATGGTGCTAAACATTTCCCTCCTTTTTTGTGATCTGTGGACTCGGCTGATATGTCAGTCAGTTTCAACAGTTCTACAACTGGCCACTTGAGGGCGCATTAACCAAGGATGATTTCCTCTGCTTCTGCAAGGTTGACTATTTCAGTTGCAAACAGTGACTGTTCAAAATGCATGAACTGTTTTCTAATTCCTCTGCTCACTTGGTACAGTATTGTATAGTAGAATTACCTCTTGCCTCACTTACTCCTTGACAGTCCATTCCTTTTCAAATATTTGATACATTTCTCCTATTATTGTCCCAACTATCTAGCCTGGTGGAAGCAGCTCGATCTCTGCTGGTTCCACCAGCCTACGAACAATCCCCATTACATGCCAGCATGGAAATAAGTAATAAAAAACTAACAAATAAATAATACCACAGCTCTGGTAGCCTCTTTTTATTCAACAAAAATCATCAATGAAACAAACAGTGAATTAATTTATGTAAAAACAATAGTCTTTTCCTTCACAATAGCATGCCACATTGTGAGGCACTTGCACATGAACAAGTTTTTTTGGGTGAGTGCAGTTTAAAATAAATGTCACACTTACAGAACAACATATTGGCAGTGTTAGGGAAGCTACTCTGACAATATAATTTATCAAGCTACCAATTACTTCACACTGGAAGAAGTTAAGCTATACTAAATCTACCCTTAAGAAAAATATAGTTTACTTAACTAAAGTCACTTTGAAAAAGTAGTCCTCTACATCCAAATCGTGAAAATTATGAAATGTAAATCTGACATGTCATAGTCTACAAATTGCAAGAATAGATCAGGTTGGGGTCATATGTTAACAGACTATGTAATTTAGCCTATTAAACACAAAAACAATGTTTCAAGTGAGAATTAGGCAGGTCTGAGGTCGGGAAAAAAAGGAAATGATTGCCTACATCACCCATATTTTTTTTTCTTTTTGCAAAAAGAGTAGTGTTTAGTTCCAGTAGTTAGCTACACCACTACATGGCAAAGAAAGTAATTAACTAATGACAACACTACCTAGATTTGAATGTAGTTCAACTACCACCAAGATACTGCATAATTTAGTTAATTTACTAGATGAACTACATGTAGTTCACTACTACACAACACTGCTTATTGGTGTTAATATGTATTTGGACAGTTAAGTGAAATTTTAATGTGTTTATTAATACATTATACCAAAAGTTCAGTATCTCCTACAGAATATGGAATTCACAGTTTAGATTACGATTTGGCCTATATGTATACCACAAAGAAAAATAACAAAGAAAATCAGTGCACAGATACAACATTAGTGAATAAATACATAGAATACAGAATACCTTGAGGGTAAAATACTACTTTAAATGCTGGAATGGATAGATAAAGAAAATACATGACGTTGTATTACAGTACGTGCCAGTACCTACAGTATATCCATAAAAAATATGTTCTTCATCTTCATCATACTAACTTAAACTTTTAATCTACCTTTGTCACTTGTAACAAACATATATACTAGCAATAAGAATAACTGTTGGTGAAGGAGAGAACAAGGTATATTTCTAGACGTTAAAATTGTCTTCAGATACAGCAGGTTCTTGAAACTGACAAGTGACCCAGTGAGCAAAACTGGTCAGGCATGAGTTATGCTCCAGTTTTATGTTGATTGTAAAAATGTTTTTTTTTAACTTATCTTTTTAGCGGCCAGAAAAGGACATCTTCTCTTGGTTCTAATTTGGTTATCTGACGTCTCTTCAACCCGTAAAACCAAATTAGAACCCAAAAATTACACTTTTATGCATTTTTCCGGCTGGGGAAAGGGAAATACTTTTGTGATCAAACATCGCTTTCAGTACTTTTGCGAGACAGAAAGTACACATTCATGGGCTCCTTCTTGCCTTTCATGGTGATGGGTCCTCGGTACTCCAAATGAAACTGAGGGTCAGCATTCTCTGCTGACTGCAAACACCTGAAATCAAAGGTATTTCCCACATTTTCACACATTTCAACAATATGTTGTTTCCAAAGGCTGCTTCAAAATAAGTTATTTTTTCTCCCTTTAGCCCAACCCCCAAGACACACACATACAGAAGGGTTGAAGGACAGGGTCAGCAACAGTAATATACCATGCCATGCACGATCTTACAAAGAATGGATGAGCACTTCACAGCAATGTCTCATTCATCTAAATAACGGCATATTTATCCTTACCTGTAAGTATATTCTGAAATGTTGATTTTTCCCTTCTCTCCTGTGGTTTCTGTACGGCTGGTGAGGTTGACAGTATTTCCAAACAGGCAGTAGCGGGGCATCCTTTGACCTATGACCCCAGTTACCACCTCTCCTGTGTGGATCCCAATGGTTATCTATTGAGAGTAGAGGATTGTCAAGAAAACTGTGTCACAGTCGAGTAAGTAACACATATGTACATGCCTCCCCATTGGAGACCGGGGTTTGATCCCCATTTCAAACCTACCTGCCTGTGTCCCAGCACCTGTTTTATGTCTGTCTAATAAAGCATGAAACATACTAAAGGTGGAGCGGGATTACACTCGGTTTTAAAAAACTTTTCTTTAATCCCTCGATTCCCACAATACTGGCACATGCTGAACAATGTGCATGAACCTATTGACTTCATCAAGCTGTTTGGACTTTTCAGTGTCTGATCACCTGCCATGTAATAACCCAGTATATACAGTGGGGCAAAAAAGTATTTAGTCAGCCACCAATTGTGCAAGTTCTCCCACTTAAAAATATGAGAGAGGCCTGTGATTTTCATCATAGGAACACTTCAACTATGACAGACAAAATGAAGAAAAAAAATCCAGAAAATCACATTGTAGGATATTTTATTAATTTATTTGCAAATATGGTGGAAAATAAGTATTTGGTCACCTACAAACAAGCAAGATTTCTGTCTCACACAGACCTGTAACTTCTTCTTTAAGAGGCTCCTCTGTCCTCCACACGTTACCTGTATTAATGGCACCTGTATGAACGTGTTATCAGTATAAAATACACCTGTCCACAACTTCAAACAGTCACACTCCAAACTCCACTATGGCCAAGACCAAAGAGCTGTCAAAGGACACCAGAAACAAAATTGTAGACCTGCACCAGGCTGGGAAGACTGAATCTGCAACAGGTAAGCAGCTTGGATTGAAGAAATCAACTGTGGGAGCAATTATTAGGAAATGGAAGACATACAAAACCACTGATAATCTCCCTTGATCTGGGGCTCCACGCAAGATCTCACCCATGGGGTCAAAATGATCACAAGAACGGTGAGCAAAAATCCCAGAACCACACGGGAGGACATAGTGAATGACCTGCAGAGAGCTGGGACCAAAGTAACAAAGCCTACCATCAGCAAGGGCATTGAAGATGAAACGTGGCTGGGTCTTTCAGCATGACAATGATCCCAAACACACCGCCCGGGCAACGAAGGAGTGGCTTCTAAGAAGAATTTCAAGGTCCTGGAGTGGCCGAGCCAGTCTCCAGATCTCAATCCCATAGAAAATCTTTGGAGGGAGTTGAAAGTCCGTGTTGCCCAGCAACAGCCCCAAAACATCACTGCTCTAGAGGAGATCTGCATGGAGGAATGGGCCAAAATACCAGCAACAGTGTGTGAAAACCTTGTGAAGACTTACAGAAAACGTTTGACCTCTGTCATTGCCAACAAAGGGTATATAACAAAGTATTGAGATAAACTTTTGTTATTGACCAAATACTTATTTTCCACCATAATTTGCAAATAAATTCATTAAAAATCCTACAATGTGATTTTCTGGATTTTTTTTTCTCATTTTGTCTGTCATAGTTGAAGTGTACGTATGATGAAAATTACAGGCCTCTCTTGTCTTTTTAAGTGGAAGAACTTGCACAATTGGTGGCTGACTTAATACTTTTTTGCCCCACTGTATCAGATAATTCACACAACATTCCTATCATCATAACTTCCATATAGCTAACCATTTTGGAACCAACTGTCTATAGTAAATGTACTGTTTACATAACACCCACCATGACGTTTACATCTTTGTAACCAAATGTTAAGCCAACGTTAAACAATAGACATGGTTGATGATTTGTGTTCCACAAAGTCATGGATAAACACCAGAGACAAGATAACTAGTCATTGGTCATGGAATGTTTAACAATGTATCTGCTGCAGTGTTGTTGTTTATAACATCTCTGCAATGTGTCTAAATGTGAGCATGGTTGAAACAACTGCGAACATGTTTTTGGAACATGAGTTTGGAGGTGTTACAAGGTCAAGGTTTCTCAGGATCTCTACAGTTCTTTACAGCTCTATGGGACTCAGGGCTGCGTTTGCCCGACCTCCAGGGGGCCCTCAACTGATGAGGTCATATGCTATCTGGGGGGGGGGGGGCAACCTCCAGGCGGTTCACAACCTACGTGTTCATAATATTCTGTCTGCAGTGGCCCCATCCTCCTGGGGAGCAATGAAACCTACGTTTTCAAATACTATCTAGGGGGCCCCCAACCCTGTGTGCCCATTAGGTAATCCGGCCCTGAGGGACTGTGCCAATAGAATTAGGAATTGAGTGTACCAGTCAAATTGCCATGGTCTGAGTATGTTAGTATATTTATATGACTGTGCCAGCCCCTTCCACCCCTTATTGCATGAGGATCCATTTCATTTGACAAATAAGAAGTCTTTACACTGTTTAAATGTGGCACTGGCTCTGTGTGCCTTGTTAAATGAGGTCATGAAAAGAGAGAACATGATAGATGAAGAATGTTATAACGGTTTGTTTTTGGGGAAATTGCTACGGGCGAGCAGTGTTTTGCAGTATGCAGTCATTTTTGGACTCTCAATTTCCTGTTTATAGTAGACATACCTTCAATATCTGGTGCCATGATTGGAACTGTTACACTGGCGTAAATACAGGTGATTTGTTTACATATGCCTACATAATGTAATGATGGTATTTGTCATTTAAAACTATGTGTAACGGATGTGAAACTGCTAGCTAGTTAGCGGCGGTGCGAGCTAAATAGTGTTTCAATCGGTGATGTCACTTGCTCTGAGACCTTGAAGTAGTGGTTCCCCTTGCTCTGCAAGGGCTGCAGCTTTTGTGGAGCGATGGGTAACGATGCTTCGTGGGTGACTGTTGTTGATGTGTGCAGAGGGTCCCTGTTTCGCTCCCGGGTATGGGCGAGGGGATGGTCTAAAGTTATACTGTTACATATGTGTAAGGTGAAAGAAAGCGCACGTAAAATGAGATGAAATATTTAGACTCTAAATGAAATAACAAATCCATAAACATTCCATTGAATGTAGCAGATCCTATATTTGGGTCTCTTACGGGTTCAGGACCTTCAGTGCTCGAACAGTGAGAACAGAACACAAGCGGAACACTAAATGTTTAGGATAACGTGGAATGGGGACCTATTTTTTTTATACCTTGGGCAGTGAGATGATTGGAGGTTGTTTCTACTGCCAAACTGGGATCCTCTCCACCCCATGCCATGTGTCTGATAAACAATGTTTTGTTAGCCAGATGTGATTTTCCAATGCCAAGTCTCCAAGAGTCACTGATACAATAACAAACTCAATCCGTCAGTTAAACAAAAAGTCTGCTGTTTAACATCCAAGTTACAGCTCTTACAATGTCTTATGTGGACAGTGGCTTTTTTAAAGAAGAGTTTATAAATACTTTATGCTAAAAAATACTTAGGGTTAAAGCGACGAAAACAAATCATTCACTAATTTCTGAGACGGGACGATAAAAAAGAGATTACTAAATAAGAGTCAGTACTGTATATCGCAATACTCTTATAATTTGTTTAATGTAATATGATACATATTTCATGAATGAAATATGCTTACGATTATAATTTCCTGGGTTTATGATTTATGATATTTATTTATTTTTATTTCACCTTTATTTAACCAGGTAGGCAAGTTGAGAACAAGTTCTCATTTACAACTGCAATCTGGCCAAGATAAAGCTCATAAAGCTCAAATATCAAGTATATTGCATCATATCCTTACTATTTACCTATCTCACTTTCTTATTAATAGGACTAACAAAACCAAACATAGATATTCATCTACAAATTTGCACATCTCCACATTACAACTGTAGCCCTGACAACTGTAGCTTGTTTCGGCCTGCTCTAGTGGTTGCTTCACACAATCTCGCGCTAGCCTGCCAAGTCAGTGAGTCAGTTGAATGAGTTGAACTGAAAACTGAAGAGAAAAGCACCAGATAAACAAATTTAGGATATGAAACACCAAGTTAAGCGGAGTGTAATGATATAATTGTTATTTTTTATAATGTTAGTTTAATTAATGTATAAAAGACCATTAGCATAGAAGCTAATATCAGCTAAAGTTAGTGCCAGTCAAGATAGCCTGTCATAGTCATGGCGACAATAAATGTTCAAAACAGAGTGTAAACAAAGGGAAACATTGTATTTTGTGGTTAGGAATATGTTGAGAATTACATGATGAAAATGTATTTATAAGTTATGATATTTGATACCATTATAAATATATTTTTGTTGTACAGCACAAATATCATACCACCCACAAAATGCTAACCTCCCCTGTTATTATAATGGTAAGAGGTTAACATGTTTTGGGGGTATGATATTGTGCATCTGTAACTTTCTCACTCATCATTATTCACGATTCATTCAGGACTATCCGTAGTCATGGTAGCATCCATATTAATGCAAAGTGTTTAGAAACCTATTCTATTCTTATTTTACAATTAAAAGTGACTCCAAAATGACTACATTATTTACCATTAATTTCTATGGAGCACAAAATGGATTATCAAATTGATTATCAATTGCGATACGGTTCTAGAAACACAAGGCCCTTTACTTTCATATCACATCAAAATAATTTAACCGGCTTTATCACAGGTACAGTCAACAGTATTTTTCAGTGACAACATGTTTCTGGTGGCCCTCTTCCATTACACACAGGTGTTCAGAGCATGCTAGATAGCTAATGAGCACAGGTGGTCCCTCTGTCTTCCGTAAACACGCGCTGTAACATGGAGATGTGGCTGTGTGGGAACACTAGCTCTAGCAGGGTGTGTATCAATTAAACCTTTACTTTAAAAAAAAAATTATTTCTCGCTGATACGAAAGATGAGGTCCTTATGCTTCCAAAACCGTACCGCAAGTGATCCATGTTAATGTTCAGACCGAGCATCTTAACAAAACTCCCCCGTACAGAAGACGCCCTCGTCCAATTACTCTTATGTGTAATGTAATGGAACAGATGAACAATGTGGAACAAAGGGTAATGTAGGATATGTACAAGTAAGTATCCCATATTAGGTACTACTACTTGGATAGATAGGAGGCAGAGTTTGCAAACAAAGGTAAGATACTGCATACGGTATGTTTGCAAGTCATTACAAGTCATTACTTGGCAGTGATTGTGCCACCCAAAGACACATTGTATCACACACTGTGAACAAACTGTACCTGGAGCACCCTTTCTTCTCATAGGCAGTACTCAAATGTGTTGGACTTGTTGCTGTCATGTTGCTGAGTTGTGTCCCGATACTCTTCCCTTCGCCCGAAGTGTGCACTTGCATACTCCCAAAATGAGGAGTTGGCAAGTGCACACCATAAGAGAATTGGGATGTGGCCCTCATGTGCTCTCTCAAACACCTATACGCCTATTCCTGTAACTTAGGGCTACAGCAATGTTACAATGAGGGAATTTGATTAAACTGGCCCGGATGGGCGGAGATTGCACCAGGAGAAAAGTGATCGTTTGGAAAACCAGGTTGCCTCCCAGGTGCAACCTGGTGGAGTAATAATTTGAATGTGAAGTAATAATTTAAGATTCAGAGTGTTCACATGCAAAGTGTTGTTTGCTCTTGGTAAAAAAAAAGAAAAAGTACTTGATCTGCCTTCCCAAGTAGAATGATTAAAATTCTAACATACAGTGCTTTCGGAAAGTATTCAGACCCCTTGACTTTTTCAAAATTTTTGTTACATTACTCCCGTAATATAAAATTGTTTAAATAAAAAATCCTCAGCAATCTACACACAATACAGGACAAAGCAAAAACAGTTTTTTACACATTTTTACAAACGTTTTCATTTGAGTCCACCTGTGGTAATTTCAATTGATTGGACATTATTTGGAAAGGCACACACCTGCCTACATTGGGTCCCACAGTTGACAGTGCATGACAGTGCAAAAACCAAGCCATGAGGTCGAAGGAATTGTCTGTAGAGCTCTGAGACAGGATTGAAGGGTACCAAAAAATGTCTGCAGCATTGAAGGTCCTCAAGAACACAGTGACCTCTATCATTCTTAAATGGAAAAAGTTTGGAACCACTAAGACTTTTCCTAGAGCTAACCGCCTGGCAATTGGGGGAGAAGGGCCTTGGTCAGGGAGGTGACCAAGAACCCAATGGTCACTCTGACAGAGGTCTAGAGTTCCTCTGTGGAGATGGGAGAAACTTTCAGAAGGACAATCATCTCTGCACCCTTTATGGTAGAGTGGCCAGACGGAAGCCACTCCTCAGTAAAAGGCACATGACAGCCCGCTTGGAGTTTGACAAAAGGTACCTAAAGACTCTCAGACCATGAGAAACAAGATTCTCTGGTCTGATGAAACTCTTTGGCCTAAATTTCAAGAATGACGTCTGGAGGAAACCTGGCACCATCCCTACGGTGAAGCATGGTGGTGGCAACATCATGCTGTGGGGATGTTTTTCAGCAGCAGGGACTGGGAGTCAGGATCAAGACAAAGATGAACAGAGCAGAGAGATTCTTGATGAAAACCTGCTCCAGAGCGCTCAGGCCCTCAGATTGGGATGAAGGTTCACCTTCCAACAGGACATCAACCCTAAGCACACAGCCAAGACAATGTATGAGTGGCTTTGTGACAAGTGTCTGAATGTCCTTGAGTGGCCCAGCCAAGAGCCCGGACAAGAACCCGATCAAACATACCTGGAGAGACCTGAAAATAGCTATGCAGCAACGCTCCCCATCCACCCTGACAGAGCTGGAGAGGATCTGCAGAGAAGACTACAGGTGTGCCAAGCTTGTACCGTCATACCCAAGAAGACTCGAGGTTGTAATCGCTGCCAAAGTACTGAGTAAAAGGTCTGAATACTTATGTAAATGTGATATTTTTTTATATTTGTTTATAAATTAGAAAACATTTCTAAAAACCTGTTTTTAATCAACTTTAGAATAAGGCTGTAACCTAGCAAAATTTGGAAAAAGTCAAGCGGTCTGAATACTTTCCGAAACACTGTATACTGAAATAACTGCAATTTTTCAGACACCTCAATAGATGTGAACAAATTGGTCCCCCCAAAAATGTGTCCCTCAGTTGAATTTCAAAATCCCCATGTGGCCCTCGAGCCAAAATTATTGCCCACCCCTCGTCTAGCACTTTGTTGTTTCTGGACAAGGCTGCTGATATGGTTCAGCCAGCACTAGCATTTCACGTTTGCTCCATTTCTCAATTGATTTTGGTCAAAATGTTGGAAAAAATAAACATATCCCATCCTCACCTGTACTGGATCTTCATCCACTTTGACCTGTCCAGCAATCTCCATCATGTCCAGGGCCAGGTGGCAGATAGATTGAGCGTGGTGGGTACATGGTTCTGGCAGCCCACTGACCGTCATGTACTTATCACCCACTGTCTCCACCTATAGAAAGAGAGACATTTTGGTTACTAGGCATAACGTTATATCAGAAAATGCTGTGAGATGTAAGTGGTTAAATGTGAAAAGGACGTGAAGTCTAGAAAACACTGTCATTTTTAACACTATTCTTTTTGACACTTTTATATCACTTACTGTTTCCACCGAAAGGTAGAGAGAGCTATTTCTGTTACTATGCAGAATCTTATAACACACAATATTTTTTCCCCTTAATGTAAATCCTTATGATTGAAAAGGATCTTTGGATTTCAGTGGTTCATCAAACTAGAAAGTGCAACTTGAGGTCACAAATAGAGGTCGACCGATTAATCGGAATGTGTGCCTTTCCAAACTAGGCAAGTCAGTTAAGAACACATTCTTATTTTCAATAACGGCCTAGGAACGGTGGGTTAACTGCCTCGTTCAGGGGCAGAATGACAGATTTTCACCCTGTCAGCTCGGGGGATTCAATCTTGAAACCTTACAGTTAACTAGTCCAACGCTCTAACCACCTGCCTCTCATTGCACTCCACGAGGAGACTGCCTGTTACGCGAATGCAGTAAGTCAAGGTAAGTTGCTAGCTAGAATTAAACTTATCTTATAAAAAATCATTCAATCAATCATAATCACTAGTTAACTACACATGTTTGATGATATTACTAGTTTATCTAGTGTGTCCTGCGTTGCATATAATTGATGCGGTGCGTATCGTTGCTCCAATGTGTACCTAACCATGAACATCAATGCCTTTCTTAAAATCAATACACAGAAGTATATATTTTTAAACATGCATATTTAGCTAAAAGAAATCCAGGTTAGCAGGCAATATTAATCAGGTGAAATTGTGTCACTTCTCTTGCGTTCATTGCACGCAGTCAGTGTATATGCAACAGTTTGGGCCGCCTAATTTGCCAGAATTTTACGTAATTATGACATAACATTGAAGGTTGTGCAATGTAACCGGAATATTTAGACTAATGGATGCCACCCCTTAGATAAAATAAGGAACGGTTCCGTATTTCACTGAAAGAATAAACGTCTTGTTTTCGAGATGATAGTTTCCGTATTCGACCATATTAATGCCCTAAGGCTCATATTTCTGTGTGTTATTATGTTATAACTAAGTCTATGATTTGATAGAACAGTCTGACTGAGCGGCTGTAGGCAGCAGCAGGCTCGTAAGCATCCATTCAAACAGCACATTCGTGCGTTTTGCCAGCAGCTCTTCGTTGTGCGTCAAGCATTGTTTATGACTTCAAGCCTATCAACTTCCGAGATTAGGCTCGTGTAACCGATGTGAAATGGCTAGCTAGTTAGAGGGGTGCGCGCTAATAGCGTTTCAAACGTCACTCGCTCTGAGAATTGGGGTAGTTGTTCCCCTTACTCTGCATGGGTAACGCTGCTTCGAGGGTGGCTGTTGTCGATGTTTTCCTTGTTCGATGCCAGGTAGAAGCGAGGAGAGGAACGGAAGATATACTGTCACACTGACAATACTAAAGTGCCTATAAGAACATCCAATAGTCAAAGGTATATGAAATACAAATTGTATAGAGAGAAATAGTCCTATACTGTAATTCCTATAATAACTACAACCTAAAAATTCTTACCTGAGAATATTGAAGACTCATGTTAAAAGGAACCACCAGCTTTCATATGTTCTCATGTTCTGAGCAAGGAGCAAGGAACTTAAACGTCAGCTTTCTTACATGGCACATAATGCACTTTTACTTTCTTCTCCAACACTTTGTTTTTGCATTATTTAAACCAAATTGAACATGTTTCATTATTTATTTGAGGCTAAATTGATTTTATTGATGTATTATATTAAGTTAAAATAACTGTTCATTCAGTATTTGTCATGTTCTGACCTTAGTTTGTTTTGTCTTTGTTTTAGTATGGTCAGCGCGTGAGTTGGCGTGGGCAGTCTATGTTTGTTTTTCTATGTTGGTGTTCGGCCTAGTATGGTTCTCAATCAGAGGCAGGTGTCATTAGTTGTCTCTGTTTGAGAATCATACTTTTTCCACCTGGGTTTCCAGGGTGTTTATTTTCTGTTCAGTGTTTTTCCAGCACCATTCAGGACTGTTCATTTGTTATTTAATTTATTGTTTTAGTGTTCAATTACTTTATTAAAGAATATGGACACTTACCACGCTGCACCTTGGTCCTCACCTCCTTCCACCTACGACGACGATCGTTACAGTATTATTGTAATTGTCAATATTACAAATAAATAAATTAAAAAATTAAAAACGGCCGATTAATCGGTATCGGCTTTTTTGGTCCTCCAAAAATCGGTATCGGCGTTGAAAAATCATAATCGGTCGACCTCTGGTCACAGACCATCAAATAACCTGGGATATACAGGTAAATGCCAAAATAAAGAAACCACTTGATTAAATGAGTGAAAGTATATTGAAAGTAGGTGCCTCCACATACAGTGGGGAGAACAAGTATTTGATACTTGATTTTTATGTCATGCAATAAAATGCAATTTAATTACTTACAAATCATACAATGTGAATTTCTGCATTTTTGTTTTAGATTCTGTCTCTCACAGTTGAAGTGTACCTATGATAAACATTACAGACCTCTACATGCTTTGTAAGTAGGAAAACCTGCAAAATCGGCAGTGTATCAAATGAATGTTTGGTTTGTTAAATGTGATACACCGTGTGTAACGTTTACACCGCTACTTGAGTCATCCATCTCTGCTCTCTCTCTCTCTCCACACCACATACCACACAGACCTAGACCCACCCCCTGTCACTCAAGAAGCGCATTTGTTGTTGCTTGACCACGAGACACTTCCGTTTAGTCTGCATGGTCAATGCAGCACATGTAACACCACAAGACACTTCCGTTTAGTCTGCATGGTCAATGCAGCACATGCAACAATGTTGATGACAACAATGTTGTTTCCAATTTGATCTTAATATAAATCCACAAGCGTTCTATAATTACAATACTAGTTTGTGTTTCTTACTTCTGCACACAGCTAGTTTGTATTATTTTAGCAAGTTAAGCCAAATCGTGTTAGCCACTAATGCTAATCGCTAGTTAGCTGGCTCGCTAGTTGACTGGCTAGCTAACTAGCTAATAAAAATACTGAGTCAGAGCAAGCGTAGCTAGCTAATTCAGCCTGAATCAGCCTGGAGGCCTAAATCAGCATGTTGTTTGTGCAACAGTATCTTCATTGAAATAATTTAGAATATATGCGTTGCCACCCTAGGGTCACGCACCACTCACAAATTTTTAACTTATTTTTAATCAAAAACATAAAATACCGTCAAATACTGTCAAAAATTTGGAAAATACCATGATATGATATTTTGTCCATATTGCCCAGCCCTAAGCGGGAGGCCCCGGTTCACAACTGAGCAAGAGGACAAGTACATTAGTGTCTAGTTCTACATGTCTAGTTCACAAGTCCTCAAATGGCAGCTTCATTAAATAGTACACGTCGCAAAACACCAACACCAAGGTATTCCTCTTGTCCAGATGGGATAGGGCAGTGTGCAGAGTGATGGCGATTGCATCGTCTGTGGATCTATTGGGGCGGCAAGCAAATTGAAGTGGGTCTAGGGTGGCAGGTAAGGTAGAGGTGATATGATCCTTGACTAGTCTCTCATAGAACTTCATGAGGACAGAGGTGAGTACTAGGGGGCAATAGTCATTTAGTTCAGTTACCTTTGCTTTCTTGGGTACAGGGAAAATGATGGCCATCTTGAAGCATGTGGGGACAGCATACTGGGATAGGGAAATTGAATATGCCCGTAAGCACACCAGCCAGATGGTCTGCGCATGCTCTGAGGACGCGGCTAGGGATGCCATCTGGACAGCCTTGCTAGGGTTAACATGTTTAACTCACGTCGGCCACGGAGAAGGAAAGCCCACAGTCCATGGTAACGGGCTGCGTCAGTGGCACTGTGTTATCCTCAAAGCGGGTGAAGATGATGTTTAGCTCATCTGGAAGCAAGACGGCGGTGTCGGCGGTGGCTGGTTTTCATTTTGTAGTGCGTGAATGTCTGTAGAGCCTGCCACATACGTCTCATGTCCGAGCCGAGCTTAATGAATAACAACACTGTTGGTGGTTCGCACTTCCAGTTTCGCGTGAATGCTGCCATCTATCCACGATTTCTGGTTAAGGTAGGTTTTAATAATCACAGTGGGTATGACATCTCCTATACACTTCCTGATAAAGTCAGTCACCTTTTCAGTGTATTCATCTAAATTATTTTCGCAAGCTACCAGGAACATGTCCCACTCCACGTGATCAAAACAATCCTGAAACGTGGATTCCAATTGGTCAGACCATCGTTGAATAGTCCTTAGCACGGGTACTTCCTGTTTGAGTTTCTGCCTATAGGAAGGGAGGAGCAAAATGGAGTCGTGGTCAGATTTGCCAAAGGGAGGGCAGGGGAGGGCCTTGTAAGCATCCCGGAAGTTTTATTAGCAGTGGTTGAGTGTTTTACCTGCCCTCCAGTCAATATGTTGACAGAACTTCGGAAGCCTAGTCCTCAAATTTGCTTTGTTAAAACCCCCAGCTACAATAAATGCAGCCTCAGGATATATGCTTTCCAGTTCGCATAAAGTCCAGTGAAGTTATTTTAAGGGCTGTCGTGGTATCGACTTGAGGGGGGATATAAACGGCCGTGGCTATGACCAAGGAGAATTCTCTTAGGAGAAAATACGGTCAGCATTTGATTGTGAGGTATTCTAGGTCGGGTGAACAAAAGGACTTGAGTTCCTGTATGTTACTACAATTACACCATGAGTCGTTAATCAGGAAACACACACCTCCGCACTTCTGCTTCCACTTCTGCTTCCATTCTGTAACTGTTTTAAAATCACCGTTGGCCTCATGGTGAAATCCTGGAGAGGTTAAGAAGGATGCCTGTATTTTTGTAGTGACTGGGTGTATTAATACACCATCCAATGTATAATTAATAACTTCACCATGCTCAAACGAATATTCAATGTCTGCTTTTTTTTACCCATCTACCAATAGGTGCTCTTATTTGCAAGGCATTGGAAAACCTCCCTGGTCTTTGTGGTTGAATCTGTGTCTGAAATTCACTGCTCGACTGAGGGACCTTACAGATAATTGTATGTGTGGGGTACAGAGATGTTAAGCAAAATTATTCACAAAGAGTGAGTCCATGCAACATAAGAACATTTTTATTCCTGAACTTATTTAGACTTGCCATAGCAAAAGAGTTATTGACTCAAGATATTTCAGCTTTTCATTTTTTATTAATTTGTCAAAAGTTTGAAAAGAAAATTACACTTTTAAATTATAGGGTATAGGCCAGTGACAAGAAACCCTCACTTTAATCCATTTTACATTCAGGCTGTGACACAACAAAATGTGGAAAAAGTAAAGGGGTGTGAATAATTTCTAAAGGCACTGTATATATCTCAATCCAATTGAACACTTATGGGAGATTCTGGAGTGGCGCCTGAGACAGCGTTTTCCACCACCATCAAAAGATGGAATTTCTCATGGAAGAATGGTGTCACATCCCTCCAATAGAGTTCCAGACACTTGTAGAATCTATGCCAAAGCGCATTGAAGCTGTTCTGGCGACTAGTGGCGGCCCAACGCCCTATTGAGACACTTTATGTTGGTGTTTCCTTATTTTGGCAGTTACCTGTATGTTAGTGGGTATTTGTGTTAAAAGGATGTGAGGTGTTTAAAATAATACTACACTCATTATTGTAATCTTTTAGTAAGTCCACTGTTAATACAATCCTCAAGTGTGCATGTCAATAGTCAGGTGTTCAAGATAAAGCACAGTACAGAGCAAAAACTGTCATGATAGTGCAATTTACAGTAGTATTTCTTTAAGACACTACCCTTTTGGGCTCATCTAGCCCAACTCAGACCCCTTCAGGAGCAGACCGTGATAATGGCAGTTCTTTTAACTTCAGGCAAATGCCCTGCAGTTGAAACATCTCGACACAAACACTTAAACACTTACGTCAGCTTATAGACATTCAAGGCTCTTCGGGGGCCAGATAACAACTTGGACCACCTAGTCATTGAGGTTGGTAGCGTAAATATTACTTATTTTGGTGACCCAGTGCTGAAGTCCTTCCCTTGGATGTAGTAAGGTTTGTTTGACTTCTTAAAGTGCATTCTTGTCTGAAAGCCTAAAGTGCCCAGTGACGACGACTATAACATTTTGCTCAAAAACAAAATGGGGTTTTAAAGTGAAGTTTACCCAGTGAGGCTTTTGAGTAGAGAAACATTCAAATGAATCAATTCTACAGTACATCACACTTGTGTGACAATACGACATTCGAAAAAGGTTGAATTGGTGCTACTATTAAAGGAGAAATCTGCAGTTTGAACAAAAACACACAGCCACTGATTTGGTAAACAGCTGAGGGATGGGGCTGGAGAAATGTAACCACTCTCACACTCATGGACAGAGCTATGGATACAAGGACTGACTGTCCATTATAGCAACATTATAGTTTTAACCATGTTTTAAGGCTATACAGTATTTTTTAACATTAACATTGTTTACAGACAAAGGTAATAAAACAAGCTTATATTTTGGATTCTGATGGGGTACGACAGTTGAACTAAGCTCCTGAGGAATCTGTAAGTAAAATTATTCAAGAATCAATGGGTATATACCATTAAAATAGAAAGTCTATAAATGGATGCAACAACTGCAGATTGCCCTGTTTAGTTGAGAAAATACTGTATACCACAGATTCCGATTAATCTCAACCAACCATTCTGCAACATAAACTGAAGCTTAAAATGGACTTGATTTACATAATGAAAGCATATCTTTAATCTAAATGTTTATAGAACATTCTATTTTTCATACAGCCTGGCTTTTATACTGTACATTGATTACACTGATTAGTATCTAAAAGTAATTTAACCCTTAGCCTACAATTTCCACGCCGCCATGGAAATTGAATTAACATAAAACAATCTCCATCAAAATCCTGTTTTTTGCATGGGCTTGCGCCTCAATCCACTGCATCCGCTAATATCACTCTTCTGCATCTGCGGTGAAAGGTGGAAGAGCTAGATGGTGTTTGTAAGACCATGAGACATCCCAAAAATCCGTATTCTCACGAAAACATTTGTAGCATTAGAATGGTTTGGGCTACACACTAATATGAAAGCTGAGACTCTCACGAACACGATGTTGTTCTCTAGGACGCAAGACTCGTCTGAAGGTCCCCGGTACCCGTTGAAACAAATTATGGAAGTATACAGTGAGCACCATCATTAATCGGACAGTTACCATTTTTTTGCAGACTTCAAGCAGTCATTGCATGCAAAGGATATGCGACAAATATTAACGATGATTACTTTATTCTACATTATGTTACTGTCCAATGTTTTTTGATGCCCGAAAATGGGGGGGACTATGGACAAAAGTTTATATAATTTCTAAACGGTTTATCCGATATGTATGAAAATAGCCTCAAATTAAAGTGGACAGTCAGCACTTCACCCTCAAACTGCTAGAGAACAGAACCAAAATAACAAAAAATGGTAATTGTCCAATGAATTATGGTGCTCACTGTATATGGAGACAGTTTAGTGCCTAAAATAAGGGGATAAATACATGTAATTTTATTTTATATAATTTCCTGATCTTTCAAATATAGGACAGACACTTCAGAACAAACTTCCTTTTGCTTTTTTTGTGGGACTATCTGTTGCTCCATATAGTGAATCTGTTATTCAAAGAGTCCCCCCCCCCCCGGCTTAGTCAGGGCTTAGAGTAGAGGGTTACAAGATTTTTATAGGCGGTACATATCAGAAGATATGTTTTACATAAAGCCAATTGGTATAATGCTGTATAAATGTTTTACATAAGCATGTTATAAGTCCTCATAATGTCTTATACCTGTTGGCTTTCAGTAGTGTGTTGTCCAATTAATTTATGTGAGGGTAGCGAAAGGTCAAGCACCTAGTGACAAAATTAGCCTAAGCTAAGTAAAGGATAAACAACTCGGGGCTATGCGTTGTATGGAAAATAATGAACGACATGGAAGGTGTGTTCCACGACGCACTAGCGGAGTGGAACTGACCTTCCACTGACCTTCCACGGACCTTCCACAATATTATCCAGAGAATGCATAGAGCCCAGAGTTGATTATGTCTATAATTTAACACATTTGCCACAAGTAATGTGTTCAGTTGGAGGTAGAAATGTGTTCAACATCCACTGAGGTAGCTAGCAAGTTTACCATATATAGCTACACTAGTTGCCAGGGTAACCAAACATAGTTACTAATTTAGCTAACCAAACCATCAGTCCTAGCTTGCTATTATGAAAATTGAATTCAACTATAGCCATTGAATTCTACCGCGCAAATATATTGTGCGTTATAGGGAAATAATGCTCTAGAATGCCCTTCAAGCCAATCAGAAAGGAGTATTCAACTAACAATGCCATGGTATAAGGTGTGATAATGGTGCAATGCATTCAATGTGTCAATGTTTCAATTTTATCTGTAAATAAAAATAAGAAAATATCCCTTCAAACCTTGTACACGTAGGGGTTCTTTCTCGAGTCGGTCAGGATGTCAAATCGGGTGTAGACGTCGTTGAGCAGGTTGACTATCTTGATGGCACCCTCAGCTGATGCGTGTTTGCTGCAGAAGGCGTTGAATCCCACAATGCCGCTGAAGAGTATGGTCACATTGTCGTAGCGTTTGGCAGGGACTGGACGCTTGTGGCGCAACTCATTGGCCACCGATGGTGGCAGGACTGAGTAGAGCAATCTAAAGAGAAGTGAAAAGAAAACATCTCGTAGAGATTATTGTTTTTATTCCCCCCCAAAATTCCCCTGTAATACTGATTGTGGTCCTTTATGGCTCAGTTGGTAGAGTATGGTGCTTGCAATGCCAGGATTGTTGGTTCGATTCAAGGGGGCTCCCATAGGTACATGTATACACAACTGTAAGTCGCTTGGATAAAAGTGTCTGCTAAATTGCATATACACTGAGTGTACAAAACATTATGAGCACCTGCATTTCCATGACATAGACTGACCAGGTGATAGCTATGATCCCTTATTGATGTCACCTGTTAAATCCACTTCAATCAGTGTAGATGAAGGGGAGGATACAGGTTCAAGAATGATTCTTGTATTTGTGACATTCATAATGGGAAAGACAAAAGAGTGTCTTTGAATGAGGTATGGTAGGCGCACCGGTTTGTGTCAAGAACAGTAACGCTACTGGGTTGTTCACGCTCAACAGTTTCCTGTGTGTATCAAGAATGGTCCACCACCCAAGGACATCCAGCCAACTTGACACCACTATGGGAAGCATTGGAGTCAACATGGACAGACCAGCTGGCTGTAGTGTTTACTGACATATTCAATCTCTCCCTATCCCAGTCTGCTGTCCCCACTTGCTTCAATGAGAGCCTAGTTAAGGATCATGTCACCTCCACCCTACCCGACACCCTAGACCCATTTGCATACCACCCCAATAAATCCAAGGATGATGCAATCGCCATCACGCTGCACACTGCCCTATCCCATCTGGACAAGAGGAGTAGCTATGTAAGAATGCTGTTCATTGACTATAGCTCAGCCTTCAATGCCATAGTACCCTCCAAGCTCATCATTAAGCTAGGGGTCCGGGGCTGAACCCTGCCCTGTGCTACTGGGTCCTGGACTTCCTGATGTACTGCTCCCAGATGGTGAAGGTAGGCAACAACACCTCCACTATGCTGATCCTCAACATCGTGGCCCCACAATGGTGTGTGCTCAGCCTCCTCCTGTACTCCCTGTTCACCCAAGACTGAGTGGCCACGCACGCCTCCAACTCAATCATCAAGTTTGTAGGCGACACAACAGTGGTAGGCCTGATTACCAACAAAGACGAGACACCCTACAGGGAGGAGGTGAGGGCCCTGGCAGAACGGTGCCAGGAAAATAACCTCTCCTTCAATGTCAACAAAATAAAGGAACTGATTGTGGACTTCAGGAGAAAGCAGAAGGAGCACGTCCCCATCCATGTAGACAGGGCCGCAGCGGAGAAGGTGATAAGCTTAAAGTCCCTCGGCATACACATCACTGACAATCTGAAATGGTCCACCCACATAGAGTGCGGTGAAGAAGGTGCAACAAAGCCTCTTCAACCTCAGGAAGCTGAAGATATTTGGCTTGGCCCCTAAGACCCTCACAAACTTTTACAGATGCACCTTGAGAGCATCCTGTCGGGCTGTATCACTCCCTGGTTCGGCAATTGCACTGTCCGCAACCGCAGGGATCTCCAGAGGATAGTGAGGTCTGCCCAGCGGATTACCCGAGGCACGATGCCTACCCTCCAGGACATCTACAGCAAACGGTGTCACAAGAAGGCCAAGAAGATCATCAAGGAGCTCAGCCACCCGAGCCATGGCCAGTTAACCTGAAAGGTCACTCAGAAAGGAAGAAGCCACTGCTCCAAAACTACAATATAAAAGCCAGTTTGCAACTACACATGGGGACAAAGAATGTACTTTTTGGAGAAATGTCCTCTGTTCTGATGAAACAAAAATAGAACCGTATGGCCATAATGACCATCGTTATGTTTGGAGGAAAAAGGAGGAGGCTTGCAAGCCGAAGACACCATCCCAACCGTGAAGCATGGGGGTGGCAGCATCATGTTGTGGGGGTGCTTTGCTGCAGGAGGGACTGGTGCACTTCACAAAATAGATGGCATCATGAAGAAGTAAAATTATGGGGATATATTGAAGCAACATCTCAAGACATCAGTCACGAAGTTAAAGCTTGGTTGCAAATGGATCTCCAAATGGACAATGACCCCAAGCATACTTCCAAAGTTGTGGCAAAATCGCTTAAGGACAACAAAGTCAAGGTATTGGAGTGGCCATTACAAAGCACTGACCTCAATCTCATAGAAAATGTGTGGGCAGAACTGAAAAAGTTTGTGCGAGCAAGGAGGCCTACAAACCGGACTCAGTTACACCAGCTCTGTCAGGAAGAATGGGCCAAAATTCACACAACTGTCACGACCGTCGTATGAATAATTAGACCAAGGCACAGCGTGAGTAGAGTTCCACATTTTAATGATAGTGAAACTTCCAAAACAAGAGAACCCCGAGGGCTCTCTATGGTCAGGGCGTGACAACAACTTATTGTGGGAAGCTTGTGGAAGGCTACCTGAAACGTTTGACCCAAGTTAAACAATTTAAAGGCAATGCTACCAAATACTAATTGAGTGTATGTAAACTTCTGACGCACTGGGAATGTGATGAAAGAAATAAAAGCTGAAAGAAATCATTATCTCTACTATTATTCTGATATTTCACATTCTTCAAATAAAGTGGTAATCGTAACTGACCTAAGACAGGTCATTTTACTAGGATTAAATTTTAGGAATTGGCTAAGGTGTATGTAAACTTCCGACTTCAACTGTATATACTGTATTCTACTCTATTCAGGCCATCCTATTCAACTATTGCTGTACATATACCTTTATATCCTTTTTTATGTATTTCACCTTGATTTAACCAGGTAGGCTAGTTGAGAACAAGTTCTCATTTACAACTGTGACCTGGCCAAGATAAAGAAAAGCAGTGCGACAAAAACAACAACACAGAGTTACACATAAACAAATGTACAGTCAATAACACAATAGAAAAATCTATGTACAGTGTGTACAAATGTAGAAGAGTAGGGAGGTAAGGCAATAAATAGGCCATAGAGGCAAAATAATTACAATTCAGCAATTACCACTGGAGTGATAGATGTGCAGATGAGGATGTGCAAGTAGAGATATTGGGGTGCAAAAGAGCAAAGGAATAAGTAACAATATGGGGATGAGGTAGTGCTATTTACAGATTGGCTGTGTACAGGTACAGTAATCGGTAAGCTGCTCTGACAGCTGATGCTTCAAGTTTCAGAGGGAGATATAAGACTCCAGCTTCAGTGATTTTTGCAATTCGTTTTAGTCATTGGCACTAGAGAACTGGAAGGAAAGACGGCCAAAGGAAGTGTTGCCTTTGGGGATGACAAGTGAAATTTACATCCTTGAGCCGCGGCTACGGGTGGGTGTTGCTATGGTGACCAGTGAGCTGAGATAGGGCATTACCTTGCAAAGACTTATAGATAACCTGGAGCCAGTGGGTTTGGCGACAGATAGGTAGTGACGGCCAGCCAACGAGAGCATACAGGTCGCAGTGGTGGGTAGTATATGGGGCTTTGGTGACAAACCGGATGGCACTGTGACTGACTAAATCCAGTTTGCTAATTAGAGTGTTGGAGGCTATTTTGTAAATGACATCGCCGAAGTCAAGGATCGGCAGGATAGTCAGTGTTACGAGGGTATGTTTGGAAGCATGAGTGAAGGAGGCTTTGTGTGAAATAGGAGGCCGATTCTAGATTTCATTTTGGATTGGAGATGCTTAATGTGAGTCTGGAAGAAGGAGAGTTTACAGTCTAACCAGACACCTAGGTATTTGTAGTTGTCCACATATTCTAAGTCAGAACCGTCCAGAGTAGTGATGCTAGTCTGGCGGGAGGTTGCGGGCAGCAATCGGTTGAAGAGCATGCCTTAGTTTTACTAGAATTTAAAAGCAGTTGGAGGCCACGGAAGGAGTATTGTATGGCATTGAAGCTCGTTTGGAGGTTTGTTAGCACAGTGTCCAAAGAAGGGCCAGATGTATACAGAATGGTGTCGTCTGCATAGGAGGTGGATCAGAGAATCACCAGCAGCAAGAGCGATATCATTGATATATACAGAGAAAAGAGTCGGCCCAAGAATTGAACCCTGGGGCACCCCCATAGAGACTGCCAGAGGTCCGGACAACAGGCGAGGCAGTCATTTGAGAAGCCAAGGCTATTGAGTCTGCCGATAAGAATGCGGTGATAAACAGAGTCGAAAGCCTTGGCCAGGTCGATGAAGACGGCTGCACAGTATTGTCTTTTATCGATGGCGGTTATGATATCGTTTAGGACCTTGAGCGTGGCTGAGGTGCACCCATAACCAGCTCGGAAACCAGATTGCATAGTGGAGAAGGTACGGTGGGATTCAAAGTGGTTGGTGATCTGTTTGTTAACTTGGTTTTCAAAGATTTTAGGAAGGCAGGGCAGGATGAATATAGGTCTATAACAGTTTGGGTCTAGTGTCTCCCCCTTTGAAGAGGGGGATGACCACGGCAGCTTTCCAATCTTTGGGGATCTCAGACGATATGAAAGAGAGGTTGAACAGGCTAGTAATAAGGGTTGCAACAATTTTGGTGGATAATTTTAGAAAGAGAGGGTCCAGATTGTATTCTTCAGATATACTACAAATCCTATTCATCCTAATACATATCCTATCCATATACTGTCCATAATGTCTATACATCCCATCTCTCACACACACACACACACACACACACACACACACACACACACACACACACACACACACACACACACACACACACACACACACACACAAAACACACACACACACACACACACACACACACACACACACACACACACACACACACACACACATACTCTGTGCTGACATTGCTTGTCCTAATATTTCTATATTTATTAATTCCATTCTTTTACTTTTAGATATGTGTGTTTAGTTGTGTATTGTTAGATATTACTGCACCAATACAATACAATTTGTTTTGATTGAAGGTTGTTCTGAGGGCAAAAGGGGGTGGTGCAAATCAATAATAGGAAGGTGTTCTTAATGTTTGTACACTCAGTCTATATTAATATGCTTTTAAATGACAAGAGAACTGTCTTTGGCTTCTTGTATTGTGTTTTAGGTCATTGGTAGTTGAGCAAGAAAATATAAACAATTGTATCAGTTTAGTAGGCCTATATGCTCTTGGTTTAGGTCTGTAACTGTTTATAATGAAGTAACTAATTCATTAACAAATTAAATAAACAGTATGTATATGAAAAACATAAATATACTGCATAATTGTATATAATATACAGGTTATGAGTACCCCATCGATGTTTTAATGGTCTCCCATTACACATCACCTCATACACCCTTTTGTAACCGCACCCTTTTCACTCAAGTCTTTACACAAGCTGGTCTCGAACAGGCAGGGTGTGGTAACCATGGTAACTGACTAAAGCATTACCATCTGTGTCTACCAATGGGAAATGTCATAAATGATGTATCAGCATGGCAGGGCACATGGTGCATACAAATACCTCTCTACACTGGCACTTTAAAAGTATTCTCTGAAACACCACAAAAAAAGTAACGCAACCCAGGGATATGTCTGAAGCAGGGGTGTCAAACTGGAGCCCTGGAGCCACATTCGGTCTTCACCAAGTTGCTGAACCCACTGCTGTGCCGTGCCATGAAAAGTAGAGGGGGAAATGTATTCATCTATCATGTTTTGCTATGATATCTTTCTAATGCTGTCAAAATCTGCAAAATCTCCTTCCATCATTTTAGATTTTTTCTAGCTTTTAGTTAAGTCATTTTTATTTTTTATTTTACCTAGACAAATCGTCTTAAATCGTCTTTTTATTATATACAGTAGTCTAATAAGACATTGTTTGCAACATATTTCAAAGGCCAAATTACACGTCTTATACTTTCATCACCACCCAATTGGATACCTCTAAAATGTGCTTTGAGAAAGCGATCAGTGTACATTACAATACAGTCTACCAAAATGAGAGAGCTTTGAATTCCAATCAAACGTAGTGGACCTGAGTCCTCTCCTGAGGCATACTCAGACCTCAGAACTACATGAAGAATATTAATGAAACCCCACCACGGCCAAGAGAGAAAGCATTTCCCAATAAGAAGATAGGGTGCTACACAGGGCCGGATTACCGAACTCGCACGCAGGGCACGTACCCCGACCTCCAGAAAGCATATGATAGCAAAATGTGTAGAATAACAGGACATTAGCTTGAAAATTGTTAAATGTTCTCTGAGCCTCATGGCAAAATGTGAACAAAAGCATGAGATTAACTATAAAACAGCAATTATTTTCAATGCCCCATGGCGAAAAGTATAGAATTGCAGGAAATTCGCTTTAAGACTGCAACATTTTCTCTTGGGAGGGGGACTCCAGACCCCAAATGCCATAGTCCGGCCCTACATCTAGAGCAGGCTTAACAGTGTGTGTATGTGTGTGTTTGTACAGTATAGTTAAGCTTAAGGGTTAGGTGTATGGTTTAGGGGTTAACGTCATGGTTAATGTTTTGGGGGGAGTTAAGGTTAGGTTTAGGCTAAGGGTTAGGGTTAGTTTTAAGGTTATGGTTAGGGAAAATAGGATTTTGAATGGTCAAAAATCTTACTCTACAAAAACTACAGAAATGTCACTAAAATAAAGCTGTGTGTGTGTGTGTGTGTGTGTGTGTGTGTGTGTGTGTGTGTGTGTGTGTGTGTGTGTGTGTGTGTGTGTGTGTGTGTGTGTGTGTGTGTGTGTGTGTGTGTGTGTGTGTGTGTGTGTGTGTGTGTGTGTGTGTGTGTGTGTGTGTGTGTGTGTGTGTGTGTGTGTGTGTAAGCACATGTGTATATGTGTGTTAGAGGCCGTGACCGTAGGTGTGTTTGTCAATGTGCACGTGCGTCTGTGCGAAACCTCACTCCAACCGAGGGAACTTTAAGTACGGTTCGGTTCGCTAGCACAAACAGCTGCCAGTGTTTACTGTACGGACGCGCAGTTGTCTGTCTGACTGTGGTCGACGTTCCTGACCTCTGTTCTTTTGACCTTTCACCCCCCTCACAAAGCACTTTAAATCGCAGTCAAAGCTGCTGGAGGCATTCTCTCTCTCTCTCTGGGAGAAATAGTGGTGTGGGGGATGGGTGAACAATAATATATGGGGCCTTTGTAAACAGCTGCCACCGAGGAAGCTGTGTTTGGGTTACAGTGAAAGGTTGTTGAGCCACCGAGTAGACAGAGGCAAATCATACAAAGGGGGAACTACCAGACAGAACGTCCACTGCGGAGAAGTAGCCTGGTAGGTACAAATATGACATTTGTTTGTGATTTGACATAGAGGTCTTCACCGATATACACGAACCCGATAACCTGAGATCCGATCCGGTATGCAAACATGTCAGATCCAAAATTCAGTAGTTGACCCTTGGATTGGGATTGGATCAAGCTTGGTGGCTACTGACCTCGGATCTGCCTGAAAATTCCTAAATTATATTTGAAGAAAAAGTATCCTGAGGAAAAGAAATATCCTCTATAAATAACATTTGCTACACATGGCAGTTGGTTCAGTCAATAGCATTAATCTCTTAATGCTCCGCCTGTCTGCTTCTCTCGGTCTGGTTTGAGCTCTCCCTATTGTAAACTTGCAACGTTGTTTCAACTGGGCGCTCACTGTTTCCCATGCCAAGGAGCTCGGAACAGACACAGCAAAATGTTGCTATAGCCCACCGAGGTGCAGTGGTTACTTGGGACTATCGGGAAGATTTTGGAAAGATGTTACAAATACAGTGATGAACTATTGTCATTCGCAATGGATGTAAAACACTCTGTTGACTGTGTGAGGTGATGAAAAAAAATAATATCAGATATTCTCAAATGCAAACTTTTATAGGCCTACACTTGTGCACATCAGGCCAGGTAGTTCTATGAGTGCTCAAGCAAAATAAACATAAACAAACAAAGGGCAAACAATTCACACAATGAAACAATGAATGTGCACAAACTAGCAGGAGACAGAAAGCGCATTCTGGAGAGACGCTCCTATATAGCGCGTCTTCGTCACGCACCCCTTCCCTTCTTCTTGTGTTGACATTTTAAATTAGGGATATCATTTATGAAAATACTAAATAACTAAATCGTTTTAGATAGGCCTACAACAGAAAATGCATGATATACATTAACGTTCACTGCCCGCCACACAAGTCAAAACAATTCTACTAGCTTGCACATCAATAAAGCTGCATTTTTTTCTCTTTTGGATCCATTTGGGTTTGATACCGACATTAACCCATTTGGATCAGATTCTCCCTCATTTCGGACATATTTTGGGTCGGATCTGGTCCACCTCAGATCCGTATTGGATCGGGATTTTTTAAACATTTTTATGGCCGGGTTCTGTTGGTGTCAGATTAGAATTTCATGGATCCAGTTTTAATGAAGGTACTTGACCAAAACATTTTTTACCTAAATGCTTAATAAAATTGGACTTTGGATTTGACATACAGTACCAGTCAAAAGTTTGGACACACCTACTCATTCCAGGGTTGTTGTTTTTTTTTACTATGTTCTACATTGTAGCATAATAGTAAAGACATCAAATCTATAAAATAACACTGGTTGAGAGAATGCCAAGACTGTGCAAAGCTGTCATCAAGGCAAAGGGTGGGTAATTTGAAGAATCTCTAATGTAAAAAGAGTATGTGGTCGGAGTCGGGAGTTTAGACCGCAACACCAAAGACTTCAACACAGCTGAAATTCTATTTGGAATGAACCATCCCTTTATGTAAAAAAAATGGAAATGGGTGAAGGATTCTATCAAACTATGAGGGTGAGGGCGATGGGTCGGACGTCTACGAACCTGTCCGTCTTCTTCTTCTCATCCTCCAGGGCCCGGAGGGTGTGTTGCAGACGGTCAGTCAGGATCTCCAGTTCCTGGGTTAGCTTGTACTCCTCACGGAACTGTTCTCCCAGCAGAACCAGGTCACGTGTGGCATCGTGCAACGGGATGTCGCTCAGGTACAGGCCTCTCCGCGTCAGGTCATCCAGGTTCATCACACTGAACACACAATGTTGGTGACACATCATCAGAGGCCGAACACTAAACAGTGGCTGAACACAACTCAACAGGGGCCGTGATCAGCAGGGCACAACATATAATGCATTATGATTAGCATGTTACCCCACTTATAATAACTATCATCTTATAATGATTGACTAAATAAGTAATTTGGGTCAATTGAGAATGTTATACATAAAGGACACATCATAAAGGCTTGTCCTCTTATGAACGCAGGAGAGCAAGTTACTATATTTTTCTAGCCCTTTGTCCAGTATCAAGAGCTCAATTCTCTCATCATAATCACTTTCAATAAACTTCAATCAAACACATTTCAATGAAAGGTCTAACAGACACAATGCACTCTAGATGCCACGCTCTCTGATCTAGATATAATATTCTGCTGTAATGACTTGCAAGACTGACTGAACAGGGCCAAACTGATACAGTCACTGATGAAAAAGTCAAGTGTCTTTCCTTCTGTAAACGACAACACCAATGTTGTTTCACCACCTGCTGGCACCATGCAGGGACACTACTTTCTCTAGATGATCACTTGATAGAAATAAGGTTTTACCAGGTACATGGTGTGTGTTCCAATTATCTGTGTGAACTTGTTCACTTCCCTTCATTGATTTGAAAGGACATCTAACCCATGCCAACCAATGCTTCTGGTTGGCATGGGACAATATTTTCATGTTACACCTTTTAGGTTTCTTATTAAATGCTTTCAATATTTTACATGAATTTGTATAATTTATAGTTGGTTTGAGGTTTTTACATCACTAAAATGTACAACTATTGAAATGTCAACATATTGTCCCATATAAATTATGTAATTTATTGACGGTCCGTAACTAGCCCCATAGAGATATCCAACATGGTCAGTTTGTGGGCATAACTTAAAATCAAACCCAACCCTCTGACATTTTTGGGGGGAAAATACTGACTTTATTACTTAAGTTATTATATTTACACTTTTTAGGCACTTCTGGGACTAGAAATGGTGTATATGACTATTACCAACAGGCCGTTTTCAACCAGAAAATGTTTTTTTTTTACTAAATGTACTGCATTGTGAGACTTCATTAGCCTGTCTTATAAGATGCTCATTATGATGTGGACTAAATACAGTAACAGCTTGTTTGAGACATATTATAAACCTTGTTATAAAACAATATATAAATGGATGCTTTAAGTAAAGTTTTACCAAAGATTTTATAAAAGGGACAATCTGTATAAAAGGGACAATCTAAAACCAATTAATGATAGACACCCATTGATTCTTGAAGAATATCACTTATACATTCCTAATGAGCTTAGTTCAGCTGTGACACCCTGTCAGAACCCAAATAGAACCTTGTTTTACTTTAATGGTTGGTCAGTCATTGCATCCATAGCTCTGTCTATGAATCTGAGAGTAGTTACATTTTTCCAGACCCATCCCTCAGCTTTTTACCAAAACAAAGGCGGGGTGTCACTTTGTTATTGTTTCAACTGTAGATTGGCCCTCTAAGGCCAGACCACCTGCTGCACTACAGTAGCTGTGGGTTTGAATCCAATTAGGTTTCACACACCAACCAAGAGCATCCATCCACGGCATCCATCCAGCACAGCCATCCACCCGAAGGCTAATACTAAATCCCAAATGGCACCCTATTCCCTACATAGTGCACTACTTTTGACCAGAGCTCCATGTGCCCATTTGGGACGCAACCTAGAACAGCACATTGTGTTTGTCTAACGCCACAGCAGCAGGAAGGCAGAGACAGACTGAAACAGACAAACGATCTGGAACCAATGACGTCTCGCACTCTCAGAAAACCGACATGATCTTTAAGCTTTCCGTGCACTATGTAAGGAAAAGGGTGCCATTTGTGATTGGGACACAACCTTCGGACAGCACATAGTTTTCTAATTCCACAGCGGCAGAACCTGGGAGAACAGAGGAAGAGGATGTTCTCCGCCTCGGGCAGGTAGATCATCTGTCCCTTCAGCCTCAGGCAGCTGATCTCAGCACCAGTCAGCTCGTCCTCGTTCTCTGAAGTCTCCACGTTCAAGAGGCCCTCCTGGAAGGATGTAATACACATGCACACCCAAACAGACAGAATCACACACACATGTATGTATGCATGCACATGCAAGCACAGACAAACACACAAGCAGCCAGGACACAGAAAATATAAATGCAGCTTTCTATCCAGTTTTTCTATTTTATTTTTTATTATTATTTTTCTGATGTAATTTTAACGTTAAATTAAAAAGCTAAATGTTTAATTAGTGAGTATTCTTGGCGTACCTTGCTTCGCAGAACGAAGACAGTGTTGATGTGGGAGAGCATGCCTTGGAAGCTGAAGTCTATGTGTGGACGCACCAGAGAGAACACGGAGGGCAGGTTACAGATGCCCGGCTGGAGCTAAGGAATACACCAGCAAAACACTTCATAAGTGGGTCATACATGCTAATGACAAGTCTTACAATATATTACAACCACATCATAATGCATTATAATTGCAGGCTACCTGTGAAGCCCATATCTGCAATGCATTATAAACACACTCATACTGAGTTATAATGTAGTCGTAATGCAGTATAAGAGTAGTTACTTACACACATAAAATCTCATAACGTCCTATAACTAAATAGAAATAAACCTGCGGCAGCACACGGAAGATGGCATTGCCGCACTGAGTGAGCATCAGGTCCCTGTCGAACATGAGGTGGAAGGGGAAGGCCTTGCAGAAGGTGTAGGGGCTGATCCGGGTCTCCTGCGTGCCATTCTCCTCGAAGCCGTCCAGATCCTCATAGAAGGCCTCCTCCTCCGAGTCCTTCTCCTCGATCAGGAACTTAATGTGGTCACACTCCTCACTCTTGTGCTGGATCACCTGGTGAAGGAAGAATGGATTTCATAAAGGGAGGAAGGTACAACCATAAAATTAGAATGAGTGCATGCTACAGTATTTCGATTCCTATGCGTTTACCAACTACCCAACGGTATCTCTTACATTATCTCTTGACATAATGGGTGGACTGGCGGCAATTTTGAGTGTCCCATAAAGTAAAGCAGGATATAAACACAGGAGCATGCACTCTGTGTTTATATCCTGCTTTACTTTATGGGGACACTCAAAATGGCCGCCAGTCCACCCATTATGGCAAGAGATAATGTAAGAGATACCGGTGGGTGGTTGGTAAACGCATAGGCATCGAAATACTGTATGTCTTTATTTATATCTAAGGTTTGGTGTGATGGTTTTAAACACAGTGATGTGCTGGTGAGGTTTACTGCCTGGCCACAACAAGTCCTTTTAAGTCTATACACTGACGTCAATGGCTTGACTCTGACGCACACGGTTGCCGTGGCAACGGCGGATAACATTTCCAGAAAAGCTGGTGTCACATTTGGAGGGTCTGTCAATTCAGCTCCCCCATTTAATTTTACGCTGAGGCTGGAAGAGAAAAAATACATACTGACATCTCTATCTCTGCGATATGATTAGGTTTGATAGTAGAGTTGGCTTTCTCTGAAAATGAGGAGGTATCTTAAGTGCTCAGAGTCAAGATTTTTGAAAGGACTATCCAAGTCAATACCAATGGTGTATACTAATTCCACCTAGTGTTTGCTGCATGGACAACTTTGCTATTAAGAATGTGCATAACTTATTCACACATCCCTAGCTTGAAAATTAGAATGACAGATATCAATAACTTATTCACATACTCCTAGCCTTAAAACTGTCATCACACGTATCAGTCCAATAATGGTTAGACACTTTAAAATACACTATTGTACACTATAACTACTAGCTATTTGTTAATTGCATTATGTCACATTCTGGGTGTACTAACATTCTGCCCTTCCATAGACATCTGACCCAAGTCAACAGAGACCCACCAGCATCTCAACAAATGCCCACTGTGGGTGACAAACACCTAGCAGTTGCTAAGACCCAAACAACTCCTGAATTTTAATAGTCCCATTGTGGACTGAAGGCAAGATCCCCAAGAATCCGAATAGCTACCAAGGCACCCAAAAAAGTAGTGTTAATGTAGTTAGCATTGGCTCACAAAACTACCTCTTAACTTCATTCATACTGAACACAGAGACATAGAAATGGTATCCACGAGTTCATCTGATTCTGGGGAAGTAGATAAAGGGCCTCATTGCCAAAATCCTGAACTATCCCTTTAAGTAATAAGATACTTATTTTCTTTAAAACAGCATACCTTCATTTCTATTTCGGTGCCGTGGATCTGTTGGGCCACCGTCTTGATGATGCCGATCACGATGTCCTGGAGCCCCTCCCTCTCCGAGTAGTAGTGCAGGATCAGATTGTTGCCCTTCTCCGCATCCGTGCAGCGGAAGGACGGAGCCCTCATCCCAGGGTAGATGGTACCTAGGTGGTCGTGGAGGGCATCCAGATTCTGTATGGGGGGTTGCATAAATGATTGAAAGGGGAGTTTCTCTCCATTAAGATTCCACTTAGACTGGTCCCATATCGGTTTGTGCTGTATAGCCAACTCATGAGGTCATTGTCATGCCAAACACCATAGGAGTTGGCTACACAGCATAAACAGATTTGGGAGCAGGAAAAGTTCCTTTAGAATAAGGTTGCATAAACTCCAGTCCTCACTCCTTTATCTCAAATTCAACCCAAAGCGAAGCCCTACTTTTTGTGTTTGTAAACAGAGCGTTTGGTCTTAGCAAATCTAAGCATTAAACTTTCAAATAGCTATTTTTTGACTGTTGCTGGGTGCCATCGTCCTCCATCAGCACCGGCCTGTACCCTACCTGCCCTAAGCTCTCTCCTAGCCCCTAAATCTGAAATTGTCCTGCTAGGTGACCTAAACTGGGACATGCTTAAACCACCTGAACAGGTCCTAAAGCTAAATATTTCTCAGATTATCACCAATCCAACAAGGTATGACTCCAAACTCCCAGAAAAGGCTACTCTCCTCGATATTATCTTCACAAATAATCGTGATAGATATCAATGCAAACAGTCTGGGTAGCCATTTGACTAGATGTTCAGGAGTCTTATGGCTTGGGGGTAAAAGCTGTTTAGAAGCCAGTCTGGTGTTTTCTGTAATGACCATAGTGATCACTGTTTTACAGCCTGTGTTCGTAATGGCTGCTCGGTGAAATGTCCTGTCCTGATTTGTCATAGACGCTTGCTAAAAAACTTTCATGAGCAAGCCTTCCTTCATGAACTGGCCTCTGTAAAATGGTATAGAATGAGCTTGATCTCTGTCGAAGACGCTTGGACCTTCTTTTTTGATATTTTCAAAGGTATTGTTCACAAACACGCCCCCATAAAGAAAATGAGAATTAAAAACAGGTTCAGCCCCTGGTTTGACCGTGATCTTGCAGAGTTACTCCACCTCAAGAATGTAACCTTGTTCTGAACACCTCCAAAACAAAGGTCATGTGGTTTGGTAAGAAGAATGCCCTTCTTCCCACAACTGTTATTACTACCTCTGAGGGTTTAGAGCTTGAGGTAGTCACCTCATACAAGTTCTTGGGAGTATGGCTATACGGTGCACTGTTGTTCTCTCAGCACATATCAAAGCTGCAGGATAAAGTTAAATCTAGACTTGGTTGCCTCTATTGTAATCACTCCTCTTTCATCCCAGCTGCCAAACTAACCCTGATTCAGAAGACCATCCTACCCATGCCAGATTACGGAGACATAATTTATAGATCGACAGGTAAGGGTGCTCTCGAGCGGCTAGATGTTCTTTACCATTCAGCCATCAGATTTGCCACCAATGCTCCTTATAGGACACATCACTGCACTCTATATTCCTCTGTAAACTGGTCATTTCTGTATACCCGTCGCAAGACCCACTGGTTGATGATTATTTACAAAACCCTCTTAGGCCTCACTCCCCCCTATCTGAGATATCTACTGCAGCCCTCATCCTCCACATATAACACACATTCTGCCAGTCAAATTATTTTACATTTCCCCAAAGCACACACATCCCTGGGTCGCTCCTCTTTTCAGTTCTCTGCAGCTAGCGACTGGAACAAGCTGCAACAAACAGTCAAACTGGACAGTTTTATCTCAAGCTCTTCATTCAAGGACTCAATCATGGACACTCTTACTGACAGTTGTGACTGCTTTGTGTGATGTATTTTTGTCTCTACCTTCTTGCCCTTTGTGCTGTGTCTGTGCTCAATAATGTTTGTACCATGTTTTGTGCTGCTACCATGTTGTGTTGCTACCATGTTGTTGTTATGTTGTGTTGCTACCATGCTGTGTTGTTATGTGTTGCTTCCTTGCTATGTTGTTGTCTTAAGTCTCTCTCTCTATGTCGTGTTGTGTTGTCTCTCTTGTTGTGATGTGTGTTTTGTCCTATTTTTATATATATATTTATCCCAAGCCCCAGTCCCCGCAGCAGGTCTTTTGCCTTTTGTAGCCCGTCATTGTAAATAAGAATGTGTTCTTAACTGACTTGCCTAGTTAAATAAAATAAATAAATACATTTGAATTACAAGGTCACCTCCCCCAAATCCAAAGATGAGAGGGCAGTCACAGTATTTCTTTGGCACTGTACAATTAAAATACAGGTCATATTTAACTTACGTTGAAGCATTCATGACATTGAAGAGTACATTGTTTTACATTAGTTTCTGTTAACTGAAGAAAGATTAAGAAGGGAACTGGAGTGCTTACCTGCAAGAATTCACGGACATTGGAGCCTAAAACACGCAGGATGGTATCATACCCTGATTCTTGGCAAAACTCAAAAAACATCTTCCCAAACATCTGTAGGATACACCCTGCATCAATCTCTGCAAGATAAAAAAAAACAACATGTATCCACTTGTTGCATACACCATCTCAGTCCCATTAGTAACACTTTACAATAAGTTATCCTTTATAAAGGGTACCATATTTTACATTTGTTGCCATACAATTATGTTATGAATAATCTGGTTCAAATAATATATCTTGTATCTCAAAACATTATTAAAAAAAACGTACTGAGAACTTTGCTTGCAGCAGCAACAAGGTCATATGTTTTGGCATCTTCATATATGATTCTGACAAGGAACTGACCCTCTACATCGAGTTGCGCCTCCCTCCTGATAACAAGTAAGAAGAAAATATAATTATTAGATATCATATTAATGTGATTATTACCTATGTAATAAAGAGGCTGTTGCCAAGAGCACATGACAACATATTTGTTGAACCTCTATAGTAATCCATTAAAACTAGCTTCATAACATTGTATGCTGTTGTTTCTGCCTGTGACTGACAGTATAGCGTCGTATATAGTTGTTATGAAGGCTTAATGAATGCATACATAAAGGGCCTTCAGTAAAGTGATACCTACACTTATTGGGTCCAAACAAAAACAATCAGTAACACTTTACTGTAGGGGGGTATACATAAGCCATTCATAACACTGTTATGAAACCAGTCATGACACCTTCATGAATGTTGCAGTACCATTAAACTACCTTTGAGCATTAACTGCATTGTAGGATTATCTATATTTAGAAGTTACGATGAGAAAATGTATTTGGCATGCTAATAAATAAGACTGTTATATATCCTAATGAGGTCTATTTGACCTGATTACTGAGTTGATCTGAGAAAACAATACTGATTTGCTGTGCTGGCTAGCAACCACTTTTTCTGAGCATGTAATCAGCTGAACAAACACACCAAGCAATGTAAAAATGTAGTGAAAATAAGATTTCATTTTTCAATTGCCCTGAGCTGCAAGATCTGAAAGTATAACATAGCTTGAATAATTAGGCATGTAATAATGTTGAATAACGTCAGCCAAGATAAGGTTGAGATAACATTAAGATAACATTGTGCTGCAATATTTCTTGGGAGATTCCTCAAAACACGTTTTTCGGAGAGGCAGCTGTTCTTATAGGATGGTATGAAAGTCTGGGTCCTGGAAAGAGAAGACTGGGGAAGAAAAATAAATGTGGATCTTGCCAAATATTTGAGCACTTTGAAAAGAGGGGATTGTTATCATAATGAAACAACATTCACAACCTCTCATTATCACCACTATTATAAGGCTAATGAAAATGAATGATTGAGCAAAAATATGGCTCGCCTTCGCATAAGGGTGATGTAATTAAAGAATTAATTGATTAATTATATATTGTTTTCTTTTATGTTTGCTGGTGATTTATGGTCACATGTTTTAAGTTACAGATTGGCCAACTACCACTATATCTGCTGGTCATGTATCATCAGTGGAATATCTTGACATGGCCATTCGTTATCCACTCTGTTTAGCCATAGAGGGAGATTATTGATTTCAAAACTATAATATGGTTAATGGACATATTTTTCTGTCATATTAGTAGGTTATATACGGTTGTGGTCAAGACAATGTAGTAAACAAAATGAAAGTGTAATAACAATATAAACTAACAGCAATTGTTATCACATGGTAATTACATAGGCAGTAGTGTAATTTGCTTTTTGTACTTTTGTATTCATTAAGCAAAATTAAGGCAGTTATATACAATTTAAAATATTGCATGACATTACATTTCATAACACTTTTCACAACACATTAAGTGTCTTCCCCTCAGGCCACTACTCTCCTACCACATATCCACAGTACACAATCAATGTGTTCTGTGTCATGTGTGTTACTACAGTGTTAATACACAGTCATAGGAGCAACCTAATGTGAAGCGTTAATAACACATCTATGTAATGACCATATCTGCTAATTCTTTGTTTTGCTTTTGCAACATGGCCACATTGAGTTTTTATTCTCATGTTCTGCTTTGAATTATGATATGCAAATTCCCTGTGTCATTCACAAATACAAAATAAATCTTTAAACTTACTTGATGTCTTCCCACACTTCTTCGCCATAATTTCTTAATACAAGTAGTTCCAAGGCGTGGTTGACAAAACCATACTAAAACAGAAATAAAACAGAATACCGAAAGAATGGAGAAACATAAATCTGAAAATACTGGGAATAACAAGTATGTAAATAAATGCCTTAGAGTGATGATAGTGTTATGATTCCATTGTAATTGCAAGGAAAGTATGCTTAAATTGTACAACAGCAAATCATGCGTTAATTGATGCAGCATGATTATTAGAACGATACAATCGCAGTCGAATAACGAATTTCAGTGGTAATTTACATTAAGTAACGTTAGCATGGTGAACGAATATTGTAGCCATAGGCTGATCGTTCTCATACGGAAAACACACCACTACACATCAAAATAGCCAAGGCAATCAAATGTCGCCGTGGAATCTGATATGTCGATGTTTACATACCATTTTTACGACCAGTTCTTCCCGATTCCCTATCAATGTAAGTACGCTGTTATGTCTAAATTATCACGGCACCTTCACAGTTTGCAGCTGTTACGTTGCGTCTTCATTCCTGAAAACATTCCCCAAATTGACGTCGAATATGTCCAATGAGAGCTCAAGGAAAAAAATACTCACTCGGCAACTGACCACCTAGGAAGAAGTGAGGGTTGTCCGTTGAAGACAGCGTTGTTTATGAAAACAGTCCCATCAAACGTTTTATTTATCCACTGCAAAAGAAAGACTACAGAACGAAACCAACCTATTTAAATTACACAATCAAATGATAGAAACAAATATTTGGTATAATAGATTATAAACTGGGTGGTTCGAGCCCTGAATGCTGATTGGCTGAAAGCCATGGTACATCTGACGTTTCCTAAATATATGACAAAATAAATATTTGTACTGCTCAAATTACGTTGGTAACCAGTTTATAATAGCTATAAGGCACTTTAAAGGGTTTGTGGTATATTACCAATATACCACGGCTAAGTGCTGTATCCAGGCACTCCGCATTGCGTCGTGCTTTAGCCTACTATTTTACAATGGTTTTTAGTTATACAGAAATAACAAACATGCAAAAAAAGCTACTGTGTTGTTCAATGTACATGTAACCAGGTCAGAAACCCCGATCAATGGTTCACAATGCTCCCAACTAGGGGAATAGAGATTGCAAGAAGAGCCCTGTGGCTTCAGGCTATTCGGCACGGGAGAGTGTATATGTGTGTGGAAAACATTTAATCACAGGTAAAACATTTAACTTGTTTAGTATAATCCGTTTGTAACTCCACTCACTACTTGAAGCTGTATAGTCCATTTGTTTGTGTTGTTGGTTTTGGCTAGCTCAATGTTCTGATCAGTAGCTAGCTAACACTCACGTGGCTTCTAGCTCCATCATGAAATGGGCAGTGGTGGAAAAGGTATCCTATTGTCATACTTTAGAAAAGGTTAATATACCTTAATAGAAAATTACTCACGTAAAATTGAGTCACTCAGTAAAATACTGCTTGAGTAAAAGTCTAAAAATATTTGGTTTTAAATATACTTAAGTATTGCAAGTAAATGTATCAAAAGTAAAAGTATAAATAATTTTGAACTCCTTATATTAAGCAAACCGACACAATTTTTTAAATGTATTTACAGATAGCCAGGGGTATACTCCAACACTCAGACATAATTTACAAACGAAGCATTTTGTGTTTAGAGAGTCCATCAGATCAGAGGCTGTAGAGATGGCCAGGGATGTTCTCGTGATAAGTGCGTGAACTTGGAGCATTTTCCTGCCCCTAAGCATTCAAAATGTAACTAGTACTTTTGGTTGTCAGGGAAATGTTTGGAGTAAAAAGTCAATTATTTTTATTTGAGAATGTAGTGAAGTAAAAGTAGTCAAAAATATAAATAGTAAAGTAAAGTGACAGTCCATCATTACTTTGAGGCATGAAGGTCAGTCAATCTGGAAATTTTAAAGAACTTTGAAAGTTTCTTCAAGTGGAGTCGCAAAAACCATCAAGCGCTATGATGAAACTGGCTCCCATGAGGACCATCACAAGAAAGGAAGACCCAGAGTTAGCTCTGCTGCAGAGGATAAGTTCATTAGAGTTACCAGCCTCAGAAATTGCAGTGTAAATTACACTTCTCAGCATCAACTGTTCAGAGGAGACTGTGTGAATCAGGCCTTCATGTTCTAATTGCTGCAAAGAAACCACTATTAAAGGACACCAATAAGAAGAAGAGACTTGATTGGATAAAGAAACACAAGCAATTAGACCAGTGGAAATCTGTAATTTGGTCTGATGATTCCAAATGTGAGATTTTTGGTTCCAGCCGTTGTGTCTTTGTGAGACGCAGAGTAGGTGAATGGATGATCTCCGCACATGTGGTTACCACCGTGAAGCATGGAGGAGGAGGTTTGATGTGTGGGGGTGCTTTGCTGGGGATACTGTCTGTGATTTATTTAGATTTCAAGGCACACTTAACCAGCATGGCCACCACAGCATTCTGCAGCCATACGCCATCCCATCTGGTTTGCCCTTAGTGGGACTACCATTTGTTTTTAAACAGGACAATGACCCAAAACACACCTCCAGGCTGTGTAAGGGCTTTTTGACCAAGAAGGAGTGTGATGGAGTGTTGCTGTCACAGATTTCCCCGGTACTGCTGCTCATTCCGTTCACCAGCTCCGGAGGTCTACATCACCGGCCTTCTAGGCTTCACTGAACTGGATCATTACTACAAACCCCGGACTGTCTTGTCTCATTACGCACACCTGGTTCCCATTCCCCCTCATTAGTATGTGTATATACAGTTGAAGTCGGAAGGTTACATTCACCTTAGCCAAATACATTTAAACTCAGTTTTTCACAATTCCTGACATTTAATCCTAGTAAGCATTCCCTGTCTTAGGTCAGTTAGGATCACCACTTTATTTTAAGAATGTGAAATGTCAGAATAATAGTAGACAGAATTATTTATTTCAGATTATATTTCTTTCATCACATTCCCAGTGGGTCAGAAGTTTACATACACTCAATTAGTATTTGGTAGCATTGCCTTTTAAATTGTTTAACTTGGGTCAAACGTTTCAGGTAGCCTTCCACAAGCTTCCCACAATAAGTTGGGTGAATTTTGGCCCATTCCTCCTGACAGAACTGGTGTAACTGAGTCAGGTTTGTAGGCCTCCTTGCTCGCACACGCTTTTTCAGTTCTGCCCACATATTTCCTATGCGATTGAGGTCATGGCTTTGTGATGGCCACTCCAATACCTTGACTTTGTTGTCCTTAAGCCATTTTGCCACAACTTTGTAAGTATGCTTGGGGTCATTGTCCATTTGGAAGACAAATTTGCAACCAAGCTTTAACTTCCTGACTGATGCTTGAGATGTTGCTTCAATATATCCACATAATTTTACTTCCTCAAGATGCTATCTATTTTGTGAAGTGCACCAGTTCTTCCTGCAACAAAGCACCCCCACAACATGATGCTTCCACCCACTGTGGATATAGATACTTTTGTACCTGTTTCCTCCAGCATCTTCACAAGGTCATTTGCTGTTGTTCTGGGATTGATTTGCACTTTTCGCACCAAAGTACGTTCATTTCTAGGAGACAGAACGCGTCTCCTTCCTAAGCGATATGATTGCTGCGTGGTTCCATGGTGTTTATACTTGCGTACCATTGTTTGTACAGATGAACGATATACCTTCAGGCGTTTGGAAATTGCTCCCAAGGATGAACCAGACTTGTGGAGGTTTGTAATTGTTTTCTGAGGACTTGGCTGATTTCTTTTGATTTTCCCATGATGTCAAGCAATGAGGCGCTGAGTTTGGAGGTAGGCCTTGAAATACATCCACAGGTACACCTCCAGTTGACTCCAATGATGTCAATTAATATCAGTATCTTCAATATCAGAAGATTCTAAAGCCATGACATCAACTTAGCGTATGTACACTTCTGACCAACTGGAATTGTGATACAGTGATTTATAAGTGAAATAATCTGTCTGTGAATAATTGTTGGAAAAATTACTTGTGTCATGCACAAAGTAGATGTCTTAACCGACTTGCCAAAACTACAATTTGTTAACAAGAAATTTGTGGAATGGTTGAAAAACGAGTTTTAATGACTCAAACCTAAGTGTATGTAAACTTCTGACTTCAACTGTATATCCACAGTGAAACGAGTCCTACATCGACATAACCTGAAAGGCCATTCAGCAAATCTGCCATAAAAAAAGCCACAATTAGGTTTGCAACATGGGGGAATATTTTTTTTGAGAAATGTCCTCTGATCTGATGAAACAAAAATGGAACTGTTTGGCCATAATGATCATCATTATGTTTGGAGGAAAAAGGGGGAGGCTTGCAAGCCGAAGAAAACCATCCCAACTGTGAAGCACGGGGTTGGCAGCATCATGTTGTGGAGGTGCTTTGCTGCAGGAGGAACTGGTGCACTTTACAGGAAAATTATGTGGATATATTGAAGCAACATCTCAAGCATCAGTCAGGAAGTTAAAGTTTGGTCACAAAGTCATCTTCCAAATGGACAATGAAACCAAGCATACTTCCAAAGTTGTGGCAAAATGGCTTAAGGACAACAAAGTCAAGGTATTGGAGTGGCCATCCCATAGCCCTGACCTCAAAATCTCATAGAAAATTTGTTGGCAGAACTGAAAAGGCGTGTGCGATCAAGGAGGCCTACAAACCTGACTCAGTTACACCAGTCCTGTCAGGAGGAATGGGCCAAAATTCACCCAACGTATTGTGGGAAGCTTGTGGAAGGCTCCCCGAAACATTTGACCCACCTTAAAAAAATGTAAAAGGCAATGCTACCAAATACTAATTGAGTGTATGTAAACTTCTGACCCACTGGGGATGTGATGTAAATACATAATTCTGTCTACCATTATTCTGACATTTCACATTCTTAAAATAAAGTGGTGATCCTAACTGACCTAAGACAGGGAGTTTTTACTAGGATCAAATGTCAGGAATTGTGAAAAACAAAGTTTAAATATATTTGGCTGAGGTGTTTGTAAACTTCTGACTTCAACTGCATGTATGTATGTATGTATGTATGTATGTATGTATATATATATATATATATATATATATATATATATATATATATATATGTACATATATATATATATATATATATATATATTTTTTTTTTATATATATATATATAGTGTTTAGATATAAGCCCATTCTTATCATGTCACATGTCCTTTTGGAATCAAACATTTGATTAAATGTCCACTAATAAAAGCTTTTATTATTGTTTTGAGATAGCTTGTGAATCTCTATGATGTTCCAAAAAGAACAAATAACACATAATCCCCTTTGTTTAGCCAAAGCTGCTGTGCTGTTGCACTGGTTTTGACTCACAGGTCAACTTAGATGGGCCTTGTAGTTTCAGGACAGTGCACAAAACTCATGCACTATATAGGTAATTGGGTGCTGTTTGGGACGCAATCAGTGTTTCTGTAGCTTTTTATTTATGTTGAGGCGTGGACATGTTTTACCTCCTGTTTACTGATGTTTAGAGTTGTGGAGCCTATAATGACCAAGGGCTACGTGATTGTAATAATAGAAAAGAACACAATAAATGTTTTCTTCCTTACCTTTTCTCGACCCCCATCCACTCTATTAACATTGGCCGAATTGCATCTGATCTCCTCTAGGCCTGCCATCACAACTGTTACAACCAAGTCTGTGTCTGAAATGGCATCCTATTCTGTGTACTGTAGTGCACTATTTTTGACCAGGGCCACTAGTGGCAGGTAGCCTAGAGGTTCAGAGCGTTTGGACAGGAAGATCTCTAGTTCGAATCCCTGATCTGGCAAGGTGGGAAAATCTGCTGTTCTGCCTTTGAGGAAGGCAGTTGACCCCCAACAACAACTGGTCATCGTCAAATGAGGCAGATAATTAATTACACCCACCTAAATTAGTCCCTGGCTTTGTGGTCCAGAGATGGAATAGAGTGCCATTTTGGACACAATTTCCTTCCTGTGAAAATGCAAAACAAACTTGAGCAAATGTTTGATCCTCACATTGTTGCAGTGTAATATCAATTGTGAGAGTGAAATTGCAAGATTATGTTATAATACTGTTATTGCATCAAATGGTTGTTTTATGGAATAGAATAGGGTTCTTAGAACACCCTCATCTGTGCATAGTCTTCTGAGAGGGCCTCTGGGAGCTTAATGCTGACAGTGGATTTACGATGCCTTTGGTGATAAAACCAAAAGACCGCATTCCATCGTTAGTGTTTATGTGCTGGGAGGTACCGTGGTGGAGATGGCTAGGGTATGGATAATGATGAGAGGAACTTTGTTTTGGGGGGCAGACCCTGGTTTCCACACAATGAGAACAGTCTTTACAGCAGATATTTGCTGTGAATTAATCATTTCTTTCATATAAATCCTAACCTTGTGACCCATTCCACACAGCTGTTGGTTGTCATGAACATTCAGGAGGATGTACTTTGCTATAAAATGCTGTGGCTCAAATCAGCTCGTTGGGCTCTCAATGAATCATCTAAGGGTAGTTCGTCGACCAGCTTCATTATTGCAATAATTAATCAATGTTATTAATATGTTTTGAATAAAGAAATATCCTGATAGGTGATTGACCTTGTCTCTCCTCATTATTGATTACATTTTCCACGACACAATCTACAGGTAACTTCTAAAATAATGGAAACACTTGAGTAAATAAGGGATACAAAGTATATTGAAAGCAGGTGCTTCCATGCAAGTGTGGTTCCTGAGTTAATTAAGCAATTAACATCCCATCACGCTTAAGGTCATGTATAAAAATGCTGGGCAGGCCATTATTTTGGCTACCATGGCTATGCTCCATAGGATGACAATGCCTCCATCCACAAGGTAGGACTGGTCACTGAATGGTTTGATGAGCATGAAAACTATGTAAACCATATGCTCAGTCACCACATATCAACCCAATTGAACACTTACGGGAGATTCTGGAGTGGCACCTGAGACAACATTTTCCACCACCATCAACAAAACATAAAATGATCAAATGTATCGTGAAAGAAAGGTGTTGCATTGGATAGTTTCCAGACACTTGTAGAATCTATGCCAGGGTGCATCTGGCTCGTGGTGGCCTAATGCCCTATTAAGGCATTTTATGTTGGTGTTTCCTTTATTTTGCCAGTTACATGTACTATGACTATGCTCGCGGGAAAACTGAAAATATATTCCAAACATCAGAGTAGTAGAAGTGTAGACACACAAACCTGTTAATCACAATATTTATTGTCGCTTGGACAATACAAAAATAATCACAGTAATAAATGCTAATTGTAATGGAATTCATTGTGTTCTAGCCATGCCGTGACATTAGTTATTGTGTAATTCTCTTTAAAGGGATAGTTTAACCAAATTACAAAATTACATATGCTTGGCACTTAGCCTGTATGCAGTCTAAGGACAAGGTGAGAGGTGAAAAATGTGGGGATATTGACTTGCATTTGGAGAGCAGTTAATTCAAATTAAAGTATGGATTGCTTTCTTATCTTGTCCACAGACTGCATACAGGGTAAGGAAACCAATATGTAATTTGGGTGACTATCCCTTTAAGTCCCAAATGTGTGATTAATTCCTATGTATTTACATGGTAGTTACATAGGCAGTTGTAGAGTAATTACAGTGTAAGAAATTATGTGAATCTGGTGAGGTGAATAAATCAGTGAAAGCATACAAAATGTACATCTAGCGATTTTGGAAGAGAACAATCAACATTTCTACATCACCTAAAGAAATCTACAGCAACGGGTGCTAGCTGTATTTAGACCTGGGTACAAATATTAGTTTTCTTTCAAATACTTTAGCTCTGCTCGATTGAGCTTGCGTTGCGAAATGAATCCAATGGAATATTGCTAAAAGTGCAAACTCTGCCCATTTGGTGCTCCAGGCAGGCTCAATCAAACGCTCAAAGATTTAAAATATTAATTGAACCCAGGTTTAGCTGTGTCTCATCATACCATCTATGTTTGCTCAGCCATGAAGTTTGTATTGCTGTAGCATGGTTCTTCGGTCTCACAGTCACTTGTGGTTTTGCCCGACCATTGATCAAAAGCCTCCAAGAAGTAACAAACACCAGGAATATCCGGTGGGAAGTTTGGCGGAAGATCCTGTCTGGTCCGGGGAATGAAGACGAACTCTGGACAATCTTTCAGCAATCTGGAAACCCAAAAGGACAAATGAACCATCTTGAATGTAAATACAACGTTTTAGTATGTGCTGCAGATAGAAATGGAGGCTACGGGGCTCTCTATTCAATCAACATTGGATCCCGTTTCCTGTGCAAGACCACATAAACAATTTATCTTGTACTGTGAGAATGTGTGTATGAATTTATTGTATAACACAGTTACTGTCTGAAACCAAAAAGCAACAACTGGATAGGAAGTTAAGCACGTTCTCTTGAAACACACAAACAATGTTGTTTTGCCTTCCTTACAAAAAATATACAGTAACATAATTAATCAGTACACTGCAATTACACTAGAAATAACAATGTATTAACTTATTTTTACATCTTACTTTAGTAACTGCATTTTAATAATAAAGAGCAACGCAGAAATTTGTAACAATGTTAATGTAGTAATTACAGTGTTATTACACATGTGCAAGAAGGACTTTATTGAAAGTGCTACCAAATACCCATAAATGTTTTGGATACACATTTCAGAGGCCCTACACCAGGTGGGAAACCAGGTGGGTGAACTTTCTGGCCAATCAAGTGTTTTGTGAAACTGTTTTCAACTGTGCCCCTAAAGAGACCACACTGAACATCCTAGAATGTGTGTCGTAAAGACCTTGGCTTTATTGACTATGACAAATGTTGGGTAGCCAAATCAGGGTTCTAATTCTATGCCCAACAGTGGATGTAGTGTAAGAACGAAGACTAAATAGTACAGATCCAGGCAAGACCTGTTGACACTATAGGGTTTTATGGTCTATCTTCTGATGAATGCCAGTGCATCTTTCATTATTACGGTGAGTTATAGGTAGCTTGTCATTTGAAGAACACCACACATCATTTACTGTGTGACTTTTGTGATAAACAGTGTGATCCAAATTAATGAGACATTCAAATAAAGACATTATAAATACATACATGCTAATGACATGTCCAACGATGCATTATAACCAGATCATAATGATACATGTGATCATCAATGCAAAGTGTAAACACAAGACTCTTCAAAACATTTTTTTTTTAATATGAAACATTAGCTAGTGGCTGAGCTTAGGGAGATCTGGCAGTGAAATTAACTATAAAATATGTTGGTAGTGCAGTTGTGTTAAGTCACCTGTGGGTTGTGGGGCTAACGTTGATTCTTCTAGGTACGCTACAGGACTCAAACTTATTTGCCAATGTGACGTTGTTGCCAAACAGACAATAGCGCGGCATCATCACGCCAACAACACCGGCCAGAACTGAGCCAGTGTGCAGGCCAATTCTCATCTGTAAATTTAAAAAAGATAACTTGCATTGAAGGAAAAAATTGCAACATTAAATCAAAGCTTCATTGATTATATTACGTTTTCCTTTGAAGTGACAGCTATAAGGTGAAATCAACTTTAATCCAATATAAATATAAATGTTTGTGTATTCGAAAAGTAAAGTTCACCAAGGTGACTTAAAGGAACAACAAATTGTGATTGTTCTTCAAAGACTGTCTTGGAAATCACGGTCAAGTCATTGCAACTCCTAACTTTTTGGGAAATCACATTTTGACTGTAGTAAATATAATTCAAATGTAATTTGATGATAATAATTCAAGAAAATTTCCCATGCTATCGACTGTGATGCTGTATGTGATAGAACCTTATCCACATGTTCTACTTCTGAATGGAGTACTTAGCCAAATTATTACTTTGATTTATTGATTGAATTTATATATACATTTTCCAGATGCTGCTTTCATAGTAGGGAGGAAACTCACCTCATCCACCACAATCAATGTGTGGCACCCACTTTGGTCATGCAAGGTAACCATCAGGTAGCATGGTGTAGAGGTGAAGAGCGATATATGCCAATTAGGAATGATAGGGATGATTAGGTGGCCATGATGGAAATGGGGCCAGGACACCCCTACTCTTACGATAAGTGCCATGAAATTGTAATGACCACAGAGTCACCACAGAGTCAAGATATCCATTAAACGTCCTATCCAAAGGAGTAGGGCAGTTGCATAACTGACAGCAGAGAGCGTTGGATTTGAACCCCTGCTCACAACATTACATAGTATGTGTGTTCTCTGTGTATTCTAGAGGCAGCGGCTTAGACCGCTTGACCACCCAGAACACAAAGTTGTATTTTAGAAGTTACTTGAATGTGATTTAGGCCTGCTTTCTGGAGCATTTTAACCAGAGGGGTATACAAAGCAGGATCTATGAGTTAGCCAGCTACTTTGGAAAATCAACCTGAAATAACTATAGATTTTCTAGCTCATTAGAGGAAAGCTAAACTTAGATGTGTTTTTGGTTGTTTAGTATATAAGACAGTGCACATTTAAAGCTTATCTTCCTAAAGAGCTGGCTAACTCATTGATCCTGCTTTGTAGTATACCCCTTGTTTTGTGTTCAATGATGCTAATGCTAAACTGTAGCAAAGTGAACAAATCCAAATCATGGTTTGGGTCCATAATCTGTGTTCTAGGTATTCATAAAATGGGGTCAACCACCTCTAAGCTTTCAATATAATGTCAAATATCAATTACTATATAAAAATACAGAAAGACAGGAACAGCTGAAGCTTTCTCATTATAATCTCCAAATTTGAGATGTTGATGAGACACTGTCAGGTTGCTAGGGAGGTTTCTAGCCGGCCTGACATCTGCCCATCCTCTTGACTACAAGTCACACAATACACAGTCTCCCACAACATCTCTGTCTCTGCTCATCAACAACTGGACTCATTCATACTATATCTCTGGACTTGTGGGTTGGTGTGCATGACCAAAGTGAGTGTGACATGCATATACTGTGACATGTATATAATTCCTGCTTGATGTTCTTATAGTTGTTATATGCTGCCTTTGTGTATAACTGTATTGTAATATGTGCAGGTAGCATATACATTCATACAGTCCTTCCCTTGTTAATAACCTTGTTACTCTACTTGTGCTATCACTTTTTGCAGGGGTTCCCAACCTGGGGGGGGGCACCAACGTTTTGCGGGGGGTAAAAAAATGACTACAAATAACAATAGTAATAATAATAATAATATAAAATCATTTACAATTCCCGATTGTTTATACTAATCTAAGATTATGCATAAATCTTCAATGCTTTTGGCAAGAAACAAGCTGTGAAATGCCAGAGGAAGACACGACTCTGATGCCAATGGGAATATATTTTGTTTGTCTCTAAGATATTCAGAAGTTGAGCTACAACCTTCTAAAGTCGAGGAGTCAAAGAAATTGGACTTTGCTTGGGAAGTAATCTTATACGATGTGTGACTGTCGCTACCAATTGATCTATTCACTTTCTGAAAAAGAGAACATGTATAATTAAATTGAGGGTTTTATAAATAAAACATATTTGGTAGCGGAAAAACATTTGGGTAAATCGGGTCTAGAGTTCCATATCCATTATTATTATTAGTATTATTATTTAGCCTACCGAAAAGATGTAATGGGTTTTGTTAAACTACGTAGAATTACAGGAAATGAGCTTCAAAACTACAACATTGTCCTAGGTCCGTCAAGTTAAACAAAATCAATTATAAAAGCTGTATTTAATATAGGCTATCTCAATAAACATGAATTAATCAAATGTGAAAAGGGGGGCCCTGGGGGAAAATGTTGGGAACCCTTATTGCATTGTGTACAGTGTATTCATTACCTCTGTTTCTCCTGTTTCAGAACCATTACCATTCTTTATCCCCATGTACATCTCTGTCTGTGTGTGTGAATAAAATTCCTTGTGTGTAACTCTTGAGGTTGCCTCATGCCCCTCTTAACGGGGGAGGTGCTAGCGTGTCATAGATCAGCACAAACGGAGAGTCACTCTCTTTCAGATGAACAATATTGTCATTCTAGATATAAACAAAAAACAGCTACCAGGGAACAACTTTGTCTACATCTTGAGCAAATGGCGTAACAGTAGAAAAGCCTGAAAATCAGTTTTGTGTACAAAACTCTCTTGTCCAGGCAACTTCCTGTGCTACTCAGTGCCATTCTGAAAATGGCTTTCCATTGATGGTTTCACACTGTGAAGAAGGTAAGCTGTAACACTGACCTTGATTGGCTCACCAGTGGGCGTCCTGACCTCATCGGACAGCTCCATCATCTTCAGCGCCATGAGGGCAATCTGCACTGCATGAGTCTCGCTCTCCTTGTGCAAGCCACCGGCCACACAGTACGCATCACCGATAGTCTCCACCTAGATACAGTCAAAAATAATAGTTTAATATCCCATAGACAAACTACATGGCATACAGTTAACTTCATCACAAGATTTGTATAATATCAGATAGCATAGATCAGAGAGGGGGAACCATTCAACTTTTTTTTTTAAAGACGTGCCCCCATTGTCTACAGACACTCTGATCTTAATTTCTACATTGACTGTACAGAGAGAGAATAGTTGTATGATGTATGCATAGGACTTTAAGTTGAAGGATTGTTTTTCTAGCCCTCTTAATTCCTTTATTTGTGTGTGAGACCATTCCAATTCATATACTCCTAATGAAAAGCACAAGTAATGGAAAACACGTCAAGTGAGCAAAAACTACTGTACCTATTTTAATTTGTCACACAGTCTTCCCCTACAGGTAGATGTTGACACATTCGAACACAAACACATTAAAACAATCATCAGGGCCAATTTAATCAGTGTGAATTAGCATCAAAATAGTTCTTCTGGGAGGTGTTTGTTTATGTTTTACTCCGGAGCAGGAGAGCACTCGACAGTGAACAATGTGAGGTCAAATTTGATGTTCCAAATGGCACTCCATATAGTGAATTGTAGTGCACAATTAAGGGAATAGAGTGCCATTTGGAAAGCAGCCAAATCTATTTTTGGACCGGGAATGGAAACAGAGGTCCTAAAGGAACCTCTGACTTCCCAGTACTTTACGAATGATCCGTCAGACATGCTGCTCTCCTCTGTTATACTTCAGTGACACACTGATTACATTAGCCAAACTCCCCGCAGATTACAGGACAGTTGGCTGAGAGCAAGCAAGTTTGGCCATGAGACAAGTACAGTCTGTTCTTTAAGAAATATTAAACCTAGATAAAATGGTGGAATTGTGTCATTTTTGCCCAAGACTTGTGTAATCTATGAGAGAACGCAACGGAAATAACTTTCTACCATGACTTGAAAGTACTTTTGTGCCTAAATCACATAACAGTCTTATCCTGACAAGGTCAAAAACAACCATGGTCTTTCCCTTTTTGGAGAATGTGCATCTCTTTCATATTGCGGACTCTTATTTTGGAGTAGACCTTTTAATTATTGATGGACTGTTAAGAATGCACAACTATTATTCTCTCTAAATTGCTTTGGTCAAGACATAACTGTTAAGTATTGTCTATATTAATACATTGATGAATTATTGCGAAATTATGCAAAAGAAAGAAGTAAACAAGCCTCCACTCTCAAATTATTCATATCAGTTCTTATAAAACGCTATCGAAGAGTAATATAAGGCATATCTAACCTTATTACCTCCATGGCTAAATTAATTCAAATTAAGCCGTATTCATGATGGGATGAACATAATATGGGAATGCCAGCAAGGGTCTGCAGTCAACAACATAAATTGTTGTTCTAAAAATAATCTGTTGATATAAACATAATATTATATAGAGTGCCTTACCTATTCAATCCAACCCCGTAACAGGGGATGTGGAATAAGACTAAAGAAACATTTTGGGTACATTTGGAGTCCATTTTCCCAATAATGTTCATTTTAGCTGTTACACTAAGGCACTTTTTGCTGTTTCATTTCAACTGCTGTTTAACTGGTGTTTTACTGAGAAATTATATTATATCCTGTTACTTTCTGGTACTTAATTCCACACAATTGATAACTGCATTGTACCAAATGTTGCGTAGTGTTTCAATTAATTCAATCGATCCCCATAAAAAAATATATTCAGTGGTTATTATTCTGAATTTAGTTTCACCTTTATCTGTCCAAGTAATTACCAGGCACTTTGCAAAATAAAGCGTAACCACTAAACAATGTTAAGTTTTATCTGGTAAATCCAGTTTTGATTGAGAAGTTCCCTGAGTTTCCTTGGGCCTTGCTGTAACACACACCTTGTATACATCCAGCTCCCCGCAGTGGTGGTCAAAGCGTGTGTACAGCTCATTGAGCATAGTGACCACCTGCATAGGTGTGCAGCGTGAACACACGGCCGTGAAGCCCACGATGTCAGAGAACAGCATGGTGACATTCTCAAACTCCCTGGCATCCACCGTGTGGCCTTGCCAAAGTTCCTGGGCAACCGTCCCTGGGAAAATGGTGAAAAGCAGATCCACCGTCCTCTTTTTCTCTTCCTCCAGGGCAAGGTGAGCGTGCTCCAGGGCCGCCTTGGCCTTGCCTAGGCGCTTCTTCAAGCCGTCCTGAGCCTTGGCCTGCTCACCCACCAGGACTACGTCGCGCAGGGCGTTGTGAATGGGGATGTCAGACAGGTAGAGGCCCCGGCCAGTCAGCTCCTCCAGCTTGTCTACGCACGGGGAGCCCAGGAAGAGGATGACATTGGACTCTGAGATGTAGATCATCTGGCCTTTCAGGTCCATGAGCTGGAAGAGAGGGAAACAAGGCATGAGATAAATGTATTTGTCTAGGTTCTCCATGCTCAATGGTACATACACAGTCAGGTCCAAAATGATTGGCACACTTGATAAAGTTGAGCAAAAAAGACTATATAAAATAAATAATACAAATACTGAGCTATTTTGTATTCTCAAATTCAATTGCTCAGAGAAAGAGATGTGGTTTAACAAGTAATTTAAAGCCTTTTTCTAAAATGTTTAATGAGATTGGAGAACACGTTGGGAGGGATCTTAGACCATTACTCCTTACAGAATCTTTCCAGATCCTTGATTCCCTTCTGTCACGCCATGACCTTAGTATTCTTTGTTTTCTTTATTATTTTGGTTAGGTCAGGGTGTGACATAGGTGATATGTGTGTTTTTGTCTCTTCTCTAGGGTGTTTGGACTGTCTAGGGTTTTTTGTAGATTTATGGGGTTGTTTTCATCTAGGTGTTTATGTTAGTCTATGGTTGCCTAGATTGGTTCTCAATTAGAGGCAGGTGTTTATCGTTGTCTCTGATTGGGAACCATATTTAGGCAGCCATCTGCTTTGGGTATTTTGTGGGTTATTGTCTATGTTATGTTGCACATTGTTTATAAAGTGGTCACGTCGTTGTAATTGTTTTTTTGTTTAAGTGTTCTTGTTCTTCATTTCAATAAAGAAAAATGTATTCACACTGCGCTTTGGTCACCTCCATACTACGATCTTGACACCTTCATCTGCTCTTATGGACTGCCTTCAATTCCTTCCACAGGTTTCCAATGGTACCTGTACTGTAATATGGATACTGGGGATATTTTGCTTCCACTGGTCCTGGGGCCATTGTCAAGGTCAACGGCATCATGAACTACCAAGTACCAGGACATTTTAGCCAAACACCTGGTTGCCTCTACCAGGAGGCTGAAACTTGGCCTCAAGTGGATCTTCCAGCAAGACAATAACCCCTAGCACACATCAAAATCCACACAAAAAAAAGGTTGATTGACCACAAAATTAAAATGTTGCAATAGCCATCTCAGTCTTTTGCAATGGCCATCTCAGGACATTAACCCCATTGAAAATCTGTACATAAGTGCAGACAAAGGATTTGAAGGGTCTAGAAATATTCTATATGGAGGAATGGTCTGAGGTCCCTTCCAATGTGTTCAATCTCATAAAACATGTAAGAAGAAGTCTCAGTAGCCATTATCCTCGCAAGGGGAGGGTGGCGGAGTATGGAAAACAGTGGTGCCAATAACTTGGACCCCTATCTTTTTATGATTTGTTTGTATTACTTGTTAAACAAAAATTATTTCTCTGAGCAATTGTATTAGTATAAAATAATATGACTTTCACAAAAAAATGTGCATACAATATAGCTAAGTATTATTTCTCTCAGATTTTGTGTACAAATTTATTTCCATCCCTGTTTGTCACGACTCCCACCGAAGTTGGCTCGTCTTCCTGTTCGGGCGGTGCTTGGAGGTCGTCGTCACCGGTCTACGAGCTGCCAGCGATTCCTTTTCCCTTTTCTCTTGGTTTTGTCTTATTGGTTACACCTGTTTCTTGTTTAGGTTTTAGTTGGGCTATTGAAGACGGTAATGCCCGCCTGCTCTTTGTGCGGGCTTATTTTTTTTCCTCTGTTCATGTTCGTGGTTGTGCGAGCGCCTTTGTTTTTCTCCGAACTGGTTGGGTCCTCTGGTTTTGGATCGGTCTTGTTATTGCGCCTGGTGTTTTGGCGTGACCATTTTACCTGCGCCGGAATAAAACATTGTTCTTTACCCTCTGCTTCCTGCGCCTGACTCAGCACCCACTACGCATAGAGTGTGTTACACTGTTAGTGAGCATTTCTCTTTGCCAACGTAATCCATCCACTTGACAGGTGTGGGAAGAAGCTGATTAAACAGAATGATCATCATCATAACTATTCCCCAGGTCATTGCTGTAAATGAGAATGTGTTCTCAGTCAACTTACCTGGTAAAATAATGGTAAAAAATGTATAAACTCAGTAAAATCTTTGAAATGTTTGCATGTTGCTATTATTTTTTTCAGTGTATTTACTTCATACAATTTTGCTCATCTTTGTCCAGGGTGCCAATCATTTTGGACATGACTGTAAGTATTGTCTTTAGTTGTTCAGGCTCTGGACACTACTACAAGGTACACAAAGAAAACAATCATCTGCCCAAATTACTAATCAAGGGTGAGTTTGCTGAAAGCGTTGTAGTTTATGTAGCTAGATAGCACAAAGTGAACAAAATTCTCCAATTGATGTTATGTTACGAATTTGTAAATGTACAATATGTAAAAAAAAATACCCCTTTTTCTCCCCAATTTCATGGTATCCAATTGTTGTAGTAGCTACTATCTTATCTAACACAGCGCACATCCAACCCGGAAGCCAGCCGCACCAATGTGCCAGAGGAAACACTGTGTACCTGGAAACCTTGGTTAACGCGCACTGCACCCGTCCCACCACAGGAGTCACTGGTGCGTGATGAGACAAGGACATCCCTACCAACCAAGCCCTCCCTAACCCGGACAACACTAGGCCAATTGTGCTTCACCCCACGGACCTCCCGGTCGCAGACGGTTACGCCTGGGCGCGAACCCAGAGTCTCTGATGGCACAGCTGGCACTGCAGTACAGCGCCCTTAACCACCCGGGAGGCTGAATTGTACATGTTACAAATTTTTCAAACGTAAGATGTGTTACGAATTCCAGCAAGCTGGCTAACATTACCTGGGCTAGGGGTTAGGGTTGGAGTTTAAGGTTAGAGTTAAGTTTAGGTGTTAGTTAAATGGTTATGATTAGCTAAAAGGATTAGGGATTAGCTAACATTCTAAGTAGTTGCAAAGTAGCTAAATAGCTAACGTTGTCTGTAATGAGATACGAACTCGCAACCTTTGGGTTGCTAGATGTTTGCTTTATATGCCTGACCAACCACCCTACTTTTGTTTTTTGCCTTAAGTAACCATATGTCTTATGTAACCAAATCATACTAATTTGAGTGTCCCGGATTTCAATTTACTATATTAAATCTAGTCTATGAGACCCGGCTGTCCAATTCCATCCTGGGCTTATGTTGTTCTCTACCTCAGGGGGAGCATTCTGCTAATTAGCACATAAGAATTAACAATGCAGCATTTTGCCTTTCTCAATCTGAATCTTTCTAAATCTGCATTCAGACAACCTTCGATTCCATGTGAGTCATTCGTCTCAACTCCAAAGGGTCATATCCAGCAGACCTGAGTTCAAATGGTTTTGGAAATCAAAGACTGAGTCTTTGCTTGAGCCAGACAGAAAGTAGATGTTTCAAGGATATAGTATTTTCCACCTAACTTTCCACTGAAAAACGATAGTGGGAACTCCGCTCAGTCATCTTTCTACGGCTGCTACGTTAGGTTAGCTTAAACATGACTGTACTGCCAAATGGGCGGGTTTGCACCTTTGGGACTGTTCCATTGAACCAGGCGAGCTCAATGAAGCATCACTCAGGACTTCAAATACCATTTGAACACAGGTCTGATATTCAGTCGAAATTGGGTCATACCCTCCCTGTGTCATCGGCCATGGAGCCACCTTGGTGCTTTATCCGAATGATGAACTGTGTGTTCAGCATAGTCAAGATGCCTTGGAAGGTGCACCTGATCTGGGGCGTGATGATGGCAAAGTGCTCCAGGAAGGCAGTGGGTCGCCTCGGGCCGTCCTTCCGGCTAAGTCTCTTCCGGAGGCCATCCCCGATTTGCAACAGGCCCAGGTCCTGATCCAGAAAGAGGTGGAAGGGGAAGGTGGAGGAGAAGAGCGAGGTGGGCATGGTCCCAACTGACGTGGCCCTCATGGGACTGGGGCTCAGGCTCTTGGCGTTCTTCACCACCACCGAGTAGAGCAGGCTGGGCTGCCGGGGCCCAGCATGAAACTGCAAGGGGCCTACGCTCTCCTTGGTGCCTCCTTGAAGGTCCATCTCCATGTCCATCAACACCTCCACGGTGGTGTCGTAGAGCAGGCGGGCGGCCGCCTTGATGACCCCAGGGAAGAAGAGCTCCGTGGTCTGCCTGGGGTTGAAGTAGTAGACGGTGAGCAGACCCAGATCCTTGTCCAGGCACAACACCGACGCTTCTTCATTGTTGACATAATCTGTTCTCCTGTCTGGTTCGGCTTGCAGAGCGGCTGGTGCTAGCGGGTTTGGGCTGCAGCTCTGTTTCAACAGGACATTGAAGCTGTTCAGGAAGTCGCTGAGGGCTCCCCCCACTACCCGCAGAATATGGCCGTCCTCGTCGAAGCACGTTTGGAACAGCTCTTCACCAAGGGAGACTTTCAAAGCGTCCATGTGAATACCTGGTTGTAAAAAGGAGGGCAAAACAGTTATTAAATGTAATAGAATAGAATAATGCTATGTAAATAAAAAATGAAATACAATACTGTATATTAGAATAGAAAATAATACAAAACGAATAGAATAAAACATTTTTATTTTCCACAGAAGGTAAAAAAAGATGTGCTTTTTGTTTCACAGAGGCATGAATATAACAGACCTTAAAAACATCCAAAATGGAATAAAAGCAACTCATGTTCAGTGTTTGAATTTGATCAGCTTTACAATACCTGTTTTTAGAGAATAATTCTTCATGATCTCCATTAAATTCTCTGGTCGATCAAAGCTCCTATCTTGACAGATGTCTGCGTAACACACAGAAGGGCTGTGGACAGAAGTTATATTAGTATTATATTAGTAAGCACTGCACTCCCCACATTAAGAAATGGGTCTAGATATCATATTCCTTGAAATCCCATACATGTTATGAAAAAAAGTTTCTAACCTACAGTTTGGCTATTTTTCCTATTCCTTGTATTTGCCTTCAAAGCCATCTTGCTGATTGACCATATACAGGTCGTGATACATGGTGCATCCATGCATGGCATGTAGTCAATAGGTCTTCAATAAAAATAATATCTGAACGCATTCAATTGAACTGAACATTGTCATTTATTATAATCGTGACCTTTGACAATAATGAAATATCAGGGCAGCATAGTTTAAATCATTCATTTCGCCAACATTTATTGGACTTATTTCTTACCATTTTGTGTCTAACGTATGTTGTTTCATCATTTGCAGAAAGGCAGTATGCAGTCTTTGAAACTGTAAACAACAAGTCGAGAAGTTTATTGACAAGATATTTGTATAAGAAATCTTATAGTTTGGCCCATTGCAATCACATCAACACAACAGCAAACAAATAATTTGGTTCGAGATAAAACCAGCAAAACAGACGTTTTTTTCCTTCGAACTGTACATGTTACACGGTGTCAACTGCTCTCTTCTGAGACTACACTCAACAACAGTGCACAAATAAATTCTGATGAATGTTTTGAGAAATTGCTTTATTGTAGTACAATCTCAATTTACCTCCGGACATGCCAATTTGCGGATGCTCTCCCCTAATGAATGAAGATTGACTCTAGTCTTGCTTGTCTTCCTTTGAGGTAGCACCTCCGATACATTTCCATACACATCCTTGGAAATTGCCAGTACATCCCCGGTATGGTCACTTATACATTCCTCAAAGTCTCCGGGTTCGTCCATACGGCCGATACCGGAGAACGGGCATTCTCCAGAGATTTTCAGGTCTTTCAATTTTGCGCAAAACATTCTTAGTGCTTATCCTCATCTCTTGGTTACATGCAAATGTCTACATTTTGGACACGCATCTCCTGTCTCAGTTGGAAACTCCATTCCCACATCATGGCATTCGCAAGGGAGCGAGGAGAAAAAAGGTATTATTTTATGCGCATCCTCTCTTGTGGACACCTGTATTTCTCCCTTTCGTATGTTATAAATGATCCGCACCTATGCCAGCAACCACATACAATATCAATGGTAAATTACATGGGCAAAAGATGAGAGAAATACCATTATCATAAACCAATGAAAACCGACAGAAGAGTCGACCTGGCCAATCGATGCGCGAGTAGGTTGGGCTCTTAAAAAATATATCAGTATGAAATGCCTTGTAGACTACTCCGCGCGTGCAGTGGATGGTTAAAGATTTGGATGATGAAATGTGCGCAATACCGTTACGCACGAATGGCTAACTGTGACTTGTCATTGGTATTTTTGGTGTGACACCCCGAAATACAGGATTTAAATTCAGGCTTTTAATTATTTTAGTAAAGGTATTTATCGTGACGGGCGGTGTTATGTTTCTTGTTTTTACATGCGTGCATTTAATCGTATATTCTAGGCCTACACGACGAAATTCCATGTTGATGTCAAGGGGAAAATTGGGTTGGAGAAACGATTAACGTTTTGTTCTTCCAGCACATATTTGTAAATCCGTTTTACAAATGATGGTAGTCCTATATACTATTTTTACACCATTTATCCATCCCAAAACTGCGTATAGTAAGCTAGACATGACAGATGCATGTTGCATAAGAATTCCCATTACTGCCAAAATTCTAATTCTCATTTATTGTGCTTATAATAGTGTACCTGGAATAATACATAGGCTACTTTATTTGAATTGCTATTTGCTGGAAGGCCTAAATATATATTGTGTGGTCACGTTGACAGACTTGATCTTATAGAACAACAACATACAATTACATTGCAAGAGTTGAACACAATTTGAAGTAGCCTATAGGCCTATATTTATCTCTCACAAAAATCATGTTTATTTTGCTATTATATCACCCTCAATAACTTGTATCAACAGGGAATCTGTTGTAACCAACAAATATCACTACATCTAGATGCCTACAGGGGAGAGCCTTGCCAGTAAATTGCCTCATAAGATTTTGGTTCTAAAATGTTCACATTCAGCAATGACAGTTATCCAACGGTGGATTCAAGGAGAACTGTATATGGGGACTCAAAATAGTAGACAGACAATAATCAAATTAAGACTCTTTAATCTCTTTCAAGACTCCTTTTAAGGTCTATTTAAATTGGAATTTATTACAGTTTACAAAATAGCATTCCTATGGTAAATAATATGGTAATATATAACACACAATAACCCATATCTATCAATTAATCACCAACATGTAAGCTGTGGCAATGGCACACCATTTGGACTGTTTTACTTATTTCCCCGTAACTCTTTGCTATGTCAGCTTTGAATTACATCAGTGACCCTGGTTGCTGTGGAAACGCCAGCAAACCCCAGAGTACATTTTATGGGGTTTAGACAGAATGAGAGAAGACGAGGCAGGACCAGAGAGAAGTGAGTCCTCGAAATTGGGCACACGATGCTTACTCTTTCTTTTTACAAGCCCCAGTCAACATCCCTTCTTCTTATCCACGTCTATTACACCACAGGCTTTCCTTAGGTCTTCTCTTGGAAAACAGAATTACCAAGGATAAGAAGTAGGCTATATGCATTCGGAAAGTATTCAGAACCCTTGACTTTTTCCACATTGTTATGTTACAGCCTTATTCTGAAATGGATTCAATTGTTTTTTCTCTCCTCATCAATCTTCACACAGTTCACATAATGAAAAGCAAAAACAGGTTTTTATAAATGTTTGCAAAAATAAATAAATGACGTATGACATTTACATACGTTTTCAGACCTATTACTCAGAACTTGTTGAAGCACATTTGGCAGTGATTACAGCTTCTAGTCTTCTTGGGTTTGACGCTACAAGCTTGGCAGACCTGTATTTGGGGAGTTCCTCCCATTCTTCTCTGCAGATCCTCTCAAGCTCTGTCAGGTTGGATGGGGAGTGTCTCTGCACAGCTATTTTCAGGTCTCTTCAGAGATGTTAGATTGGGTTCAAGTCCGGGCTCTGGCTGGGCCACTCAAGCACATCCAGAGACATGTTTCGAAGCCACTCCTGCATTGTCTTGGCTGTGTTCTTATAAGGTCGTTGTCCTGTTGGAAGGTGAACCTCTGGAACAGGTTTTCATTCTCTGTGTACTTTGCTCTGTTCATCTTCGCCTCGATCCTGATTAGTTTCCCAGTCCCTGTCGGTGAAAAACATCCCCACATCATGATGCTGCCACCACCATGCTTCACGATAGGGATGGTTCCAGGTTTCCTCCAGACGTGACGCTTGGCGTTCCAGCCAAAGAGTTCAATATTGGTTTTATCAGACCAGAGAATCTTGTTTGAGAGTCCTTTAGGTGCCTTTGGCGAACTCCAAGCAGGCTGTCATGTGCCTTTTTCTGTGTGGCTTCCGCCTGGCCACTCTACCAAAAAGGCCTGATTGGTGGAGTCGTCTCCACAGAGGAACACTAGAGCTCTGTCACAGTGATTATCGGGTTCTTGGTCACCTCCATGACCAAGGCCCTTCTCCCCCGTATGCTCAGTTTGGCCAGGCGGCCAGCTCTAGGAAGAGTCTTGGTCGTTCCAAACTTCTTCCCTTGGGGACCTTCAATGCTGCAGACATTTTTTGGTACCCTTCCCCGAGATCTGTGCTTAGACACAATCCTGTCTCGGACCTCTACGGACAATTCCTTCAACCTCATGGCTTGGTTTTTGCTCTGACATGCACTGTCAGCTATGAGACCTTATCTAGACAGGTGTGTGCCTTTCCAAATCATGTCCAATCAATTGAATTTACCACAGGTGGACTCCAATCAAGTTGTAGAAACATGTCAAGGATGATCAATGGAAATAGGATGCACCTGAGCTAAATTTTCGAGTCTCATAGCAAAAGGTCTGAATACTTACAGGTATTTATATTTTTTGATATTAATAAATTTGCAAACATTTCTAAAAACCTGTTTTCACTTTGTCATTATGGGGTATTGTGTGTAGATTGATGAGGGGAAAACATATTTAATACATTTTTGAATAAGGCTGTAATGTAACAAAATGTGGAAAAAAGTAAATGGGTCTGAATACTTTCTGAATGCACTAACAGTACAGTGACATAGTGCATCATGTCTTAATTATTGTTTCAAAGTGCATCCCCACCCTCATAACAAGACACACCTGGAGACAAATTAGGACAGACGCATTAATCTTATGCAATTTACAGTAGTGTGTGCATACATTTTCATACAGGTGGTCCAGACAGATTCGAACCCACAATCCTGACACTGCAAGCGCCATGCTTTGCCAACTGAGCCACATATTACATGTTCAAATGTATTTACATAATTACATAAATAATAATGTATCTCCCCTGGGTTAATGCCTAGCTATGTAGGCTATAATGAAGTATTACTGTGAGCATCACCATTAGCGTTCTGCATGTGTATGCCGCCAACTTGTATTGGCACCGAAGTAACAACCCCCATTAGCTAATGGAAAGCCCCTCCCACCATCTCCCCCTCTCTTAATCACACTTCTTATCTTCACTGCCTAGACTGCCAAATCACACGCGCACTCGCACACACGCGCACAAACGTCGACTCCCTAGCCAAGCCTGCCCTCTCCCCCTCATCATCTGCCCATCTTGCATGCCCACTTCCATGCCCAAAATCTGTCTGAGAATCCCACAGGTATAGCCAACACACTCCCACACACTGTAGGCTGATTTCCTGGACCAGATTACTCTTGGACTAAGAAGTATGTTCAATAGAGAATCTCCATTGAAAGTGATTTCTAATCCAGGACTAGGCTTTATCTGTTTCCAGAGACAATACTGATATGTCTTGCCCATGCTTGGGCCTATTCACAACTGGACTGGTCATTATACTTTTTATACCATAGTGCTGCATGTGAAGGTTGCTAAGGAATCCGAAATGTAATGTAGCCCACACCACAGTCCAGTGTGTTTACACAGAGTAGGCAGTGTCCATCTGTTTCAACCGTTACCAGACTCAAACACTCCAGCAGACATAAGTGGCTGTGGGGTCCCGAAAATAGAGTTTAACTTAAAAAAATTTGTTGCAATTTTACTTTTGGCAGATATACTGTATAACACGGTTACCTTACCAATGCTGTCACAAGCTCATACTTTTAAGATAACTAAACTAAATCTTTATCTTCTTGACATTATGCTTATCTTGTGTAACATTTGAGAGTCTAAACTGGTCAAATAATGGTTGAATGATAATAATGGAGGGGCTGCAGTTCTGAATTGTCTGGAAGCCTCTTCTCTACAGCTAAAAATGTATGGGATTCCCTACTTTACAGACTGAGAAATATGAAGGGAAGGTGGCCACAAAAATATGTAAGTAAAGTAGAGGTAACGCCTCGATCACACCAACAGCGTCATTGCACAAAATGGTATACAGCATCATCTGGATATGTGTGCAACAAACATCACCTTCTGCTACCGTTTCTGTCAAGCAGTCTACGAATACAATTTGACGCATACGTTCGACAAATACAAAGTGTGCACCACACAGAACGCACTGCAAGTGCCTCTGCAAGGCAAACGCAGTGTTCCATTCAAAATTCATGTACTTCTGGTGTGCTAAAAATGCAATGACGCTGTCGGTGTGATCAAGGCGTAAATAAATGCATGCACATAATGTGATACAGATGTTTTGCTTTGGGGAAGAGGCTTTCATCGGGGTGGGACAAGGGCAAAAGTGGGGTTATCTTCGGGAACCGCAGCCCCCGCCTAATAATAATCAGAAATGAGTTCTCACAGTTTAAAATGTCAAACTACATCACTGCTTTACTGTCGGACCACCTTTTCATGTATTTCATAACTTAAGTCTGTATTTGCATCATATCTTCCTAAAATGGACACTGACCAGTGGGATGTTGTGGGATCCCATAACCATCTTTCTCTATTACAAAGTCAAAATCATCAGTCACTCAAAAACAAACAATGTGTCGACTAGCCTACCACGCTAGCACATGGTCAAGATGATAAACTATCATATCCGCGGTGTTCAATAGTTCATATAAAGCCAAACAGCAGATACTTGACTCACAAACTTGTGTTTACACAAAGCCAGCTGTGAAAAGTTCTCAAAGTTTGTGTGGCACATATTCGTTGAAAATCACCAATCCCAGCTTTAATATGAAAATGTATGTGTGCTGCTGCACTCAGTCTGCCACATGAAGGTGTATATAATTCAAAATTAGTTGGAATAGATTTTTGAGTTTAGTAGGGTCAAACCTCTCCTCTCCTTTACAAGAAAAATATGGAATTGATCGAGGAAAGTATATGGCCTCTAAATTGTGCTTTCCCTCTCTGATTAGATTTTGCTGGTGACTCCCTGAAGTAAGCTGGTGTTGAGAAAACACAGAGGTATTGCTATATGTAATGGAAAATGAAATAGCCTGGCGTTGTCGTTTACAAAGCACTCTCACTTACTCGGAAATAGTTTTCCCCTAACACTCCAGCAATTTGAGGGAGAGCGTGAGAGTGTTCTGACTGTCTGTCTGTCTGTCTGTCTGTGCTTGAATAAGAGTTTGCGTGTCTGTTTCCCTCAGCAAATAATATGCATATCACTTTCGCTATGTGCAAAATTACATTGATTTTACAGTGAAGGTCATTCAGTGGCATCAATGGTGAACAACCATTAGAAAACTATGGAAACCCATTAGCTCTAAACTTGTGACACAATAACCGAGTCACTCTGAAAACCACATAGCTATCTTGACCTTTACATTTCATCAAAGTAGCTGGCCAAGATGGCCGCTGTTCTGCCATTCTATGCTTGTCTACGCCAGGGTTTATTCTGAGCATATCAAAGTTGTGTACTGGGCCTGTGATCAAACAAAGGACTGTAACCTTTTCCATTCTGTACCGAGGCCCCTGCACTCTATGTGCTACTGTCACACCTCGTTCCAGCTTCCAAATTGAACTTGAATGATTAAGCCCAAGTGGAAACAATCGAAGAATACCTTCTTATTGCCCAGATTTAAGAAGGAGGTGACAGAAGTTAATTGCTGTCACTTCCAGGTGAATGGACCCACTTAGTATATGGATGATGATATCAGAGAAAATGCATGCAGTGTGGGGGCCAATTTCTCAGAGTCCTTGACCTAGACTGAAAGAGCCTGCCAACTCCGTAAGTAGGAGATTTTGTGCTGAACACCACCAAGGCAGAATCTCATTCCCCTGTCTCTCCAGCCTTTTTTCCTGCTTCATTTAGGCCCTACATTTTAGGGATATGATTCCGTACACTGCAGCTAGGTTTTTGGTGTGTGTGTGTCCATAATTATTCACAGCTGAACACCATAGCTACAAACCATCCATAGGGAATGCCATTTACGGATGTCCATCCAGCTAGGGCTCTGCATCTCAATTTTGAAATGACGAAAACCTTATTTTTTTGTTGTGATGTGCCAGTCTATTCCTTTAGGCTAACGTATTTAACGCTAAAACAGAACAAAAATCAGGGTCAGTATAGTGGAAAGTACTAGGTTAATATTATTTTTTCAATATACTGTACTATGCTTCTGAATGTTTTTATACAATTTTCATGATATAAAATCAATGGTGAAACCAGGGCTGGCGCTGAGAACGAATCAGTTGGATGGGCATTTGATTTGATCTATAGGCAGGCCTGTTTTTTTACAGGTCCTCCTGTAGGTGTCAATCGGTGTTATAATAAAGAAATAGGCAGCAAGGGGGTTTCAAATTTGGGGAAGCTGTAAAATGTACACTGAGAGTCGGGAAGCAAGTTCAGGGAGTGAATACATTTAATTAATTAATTAACTAAACAAGAAACAACCCGCGCACCGACATGAAACAGAAACAATGGCAACGGGGGGAGGAAACCAAAGGGAGTGACATATAAAGGGCAGGTAATCAAGGAGGTGATGTAGTCCAGGTGAGTGTCATTATGCGCAAATGCGCGTAACGCTGGTGACAGGTGTGCGCCTTAAACGAGCAGCCTGGTGACCAAGAGGCCGGAGAGGGAGCACACGTGACATAAGCTCACAATTTATCCTACCATTTTGACCTATGTGCAAATTATGACTATTCATATGTGCAATTTTGTGGAACAGCTTCATTTCAATAATAATGTTTTTTGTTTATCAAAATGATTGTCACGTGGCATAAAAATATGAATTAAAATTCTAAATAATCTGAAAGTTCAAATTCAACGAATGCAAGAGCACCAGCCTTTGCCATATGGACACATTTAAATGCTCCTGAGTGGTGCAGTGGTCTAAACCACTGCATCTCAGTGCTAGAAGAGTCACTGCAGACCCTGGTTCGATCCTGGGCTGTACCCCGTCGTCATTTATCTTGCTCCTTTGCACCCCAGTATCTCTACTTGCACATTCATCTTCTGCACATTCTACCATTCCAGTGTTTAATTGCTATATTGTAATTACTTTGCCACCATGGCCTATTTATTGCCTTTACCTCCCTTATCCTACCTCATTTGCACATACTGTATAACTCTGTGTTTTTGTATGTGTCAAACTGCTTTGCTTTATCTTGACCAGGTCGCAGTTGCAAATGAGAACTTGTTCTCAACTGGCCTACCTGGTTAAATAAAGGTGAGATCTTTTTTTTTATCACAACCTGCCATGATTTGGGATTCCATAGGGTGGCGAACAATTTATCCGGGTTGAGTGGCTGTTGCCAACATACTGACTCATCTCTAGCCAATTTAATAATGAAAAATGTATGTAATAAATGTATTACAAGCCACTTTAAACAATGCCACTTTATATAATGTTTACAAACCCTACATTACTCATCTCATATGTATATACTGTACTCTATACCATCTACTGCATCTTGCCTATGCCGTTCAGCCATCGCTCATTCATGTATTTTTATGTACATATTCTTATTAATTCTTTTAAACTTGTGTGTATAAGGTAGTTGTTGTGAAATTGTTAGGTTAGATTACTTGTTAGATATTACTGCATGTAAGGAACTAGAAGCACAAGCATTTCGCTACTCGCATTAACATCTGCTAACCATGTGTATGTGACAAATAAAATTTGATTTGATTTGAAGAGCTGCAGTTAAATATTTCAGAAACAAATCATTCACTAAACCCTAAACAAATAATTCACTAAACCCTAAACTCTAAATCTTGAAATTAATAATGTGAAAATTTAGCAGGTTGAGGTGACTAAACTGCTTGGAGTAACCCTGGATTGTAAAACTGTCATGGTTAAAACATATTGATACAACAATAGCTAAGATGGGGAGAAGTCTGTCCATAATAAAGCAAGGGCAGGTTCTACAGGCCCTAGTTTTGTTGCACATGGACTACTGGTCAGTCATGTGGTCAGGTGCCACAAAGAGGGACTTAGGACAATTGCAATTGGCTCAGAACAGGGCAGCATGGCTGGCCCTTGGATGTAAGCTAACATTAATAATATGCATGTCAATCTATCCTGGCTGAAAGTGGAGGAAAGATTGACATGTTGAATGCACCGAGCTGTCTGTTTGAACTACTGGCACACAGCTCGGACACCAATGCATAAGACAAGACATGCCACCAGAGGTCTCTTCACAGTCCCCAAGTCATGAACAGACTTTGGAAGGCGCACAGTACTACATGGAGCCATGACAACATGGAACTCTATTCCACATCAATGTAACTCATGCAAGCAGTAAAATTTGATTTAAAAAACAGATAAAAATACATCTTATGGAACAGCAGGGACTGTGAAGATACACACCACAGGCACAGAGACACGCATACACACATGATAACATACGCACTTCATACACTCGTACACATTGACTTTGTGTTGAAGATTTGTGGTAGAAAAGTAGTGGCCTGAGGGCACAGACTTAATGTGTTGTGAAATCTGTTGTGAATGTTTTAGGCTGGGTTTCTGTGTTGCACTTTGTGACATCGGCTGATGTAAAAAGGGCTTTATAAATACATTTTATATATTGATTAATTGAAACAACGTTTCCACTCCGAGAATGAGAACGGTAAATGACTAATACATGCAGAAATTAATGTATCCAAATGACAGGGATTAACGGTACATTTACTAGGCCTACCGGTTACATATGTAATGGGGAATTGATTTTAAAAAATCTAAAATCAAAAGGGCAAACAAATCACACAATGAAATAATGAATGTGCAAGAATTGGCGGGAGACATGCATTCTGGAGAGAGACACACACATTGTAGATGCTTTTCACTGACAGCCACAACTCAATAATCAGCTAGGCCTATTGACACATTCGCTGACAAAATTGCTGGCTTTTCAAATTGGCACAGGCCTATGCACTTGTGATTTGAAATAATCCACCCTTTTTTAAAAGAAGCTAACGATACTCTTTGGGTAAGTCAATATCTTTGGTAAAGTATTTTGAAAAAACATCAATTTACTTTAGGGGAAGGCTGCATCCGAACACTGCAGGCGTCAACTTTCCTTTCTCGTTCGCAAGTGGTTGAAACCAGAGATGTCTACATAATGACGAGATGCCCATGTTTCCGCCCTAACAACGCGAGTCGTTGTCCCAAAGGCAGGAATGCAGGCGACAACTTAGGTCTGCATATTATGCCCATAGAAATGCATTGAGTTTATTCAGGCCAGATTTTGGTGAGAGTGAGCCCTCTCGCTTCGCTCCTTCCTCTCTGCGGAAACTAGCAAGCGACAAAGAGCTGCTCTATTTTACTAGACTATGGACGCAGTCCAAACACTTAAAAGACACACCCCTAGCCCTCAAATTAAGTGGACACTTCTGCCGAGTAAACCCTTGCCCGGAAATTCATCACTTGTTCAACCCGAGACAATTATGTTTTATAAACTCATGAACACCAGCCAGTTTATCAGCCCGGTTTTATTAGTTTAGGTGTATTATACTTCTTCGCCACCAGAGGGGGACTTTGAGTAATATTTCAGGTTAATTTGATCATAGCTTGTGGGTGCTTTAAGTGAGCTACAGTCAAATATGATTGCATGTTTACTTACATTAAATATATAATTATTAATATATGTCTGCTGTACGATAGCTAGAAAATCAATTAGCTAAATAACGTTAGCCTGCCTAGCTGGAACTTCTGAAGAAGGAAAATGTTTTATTTCTACCATTTCCAAAAGATAACCAAACAAAACATAATTACTTTTATGTGACGTGTTTGTGCCGTCATGTGCATTAGTAGCACAATTTCTAACTTATTTATATTTGTTTTTACTTAAACTTGTATGTTGACTCCATATTGACTTTGAGGTTTTAATTTTTGGCTGACTTTTCTTAGTGGATGTACAATCGTTGCAAATTGAATTATGGGGAGTTTCAGGCCCCGAAGTGAACATAATTGTACACTCGCAAAGTCAACTAAAAACGAGGGCTGAGGGGTTTACGTTGCAAACTTCCCTTGCTTGGCTAATCATTTGGACCACCCTCCAAGATGGTGACGGGGATTCACCCAAGGGCATAAAGTGAAAGCCTATGTGTCTGATGTGGTTTGGCCTGAAAAAGTATAACATTCAATACTCCTTTTGTCCAGACAGTATCAGATTCATGGTCTACATACGGAGACAGAGGGGCGCTGTTTCGCTCACTCGGATGCTTTATCTGAGATTGATGCGGGTAGGCTAGTCTACATAATGGGATTATTATAGAGAAGAGAATATTTGTAATTGTATTTGTCAAAACGGCAGTCAAGCATCGATCATCATGTCAACAGAATAAGACCCTCTATGATATTAATTGGAAAGGAGCATCAAGATCACCGTGCACTCCCACCCCCCGTGAAGTTCATCATAATTTATGTCATCATCCGTAGACTAATAAATTGCATCATTTCTGGAGTCGTAGTGGGAGGACCACACACCAGATCATCAAGTGACTCCAAGTTTACTTTGATATGATGGTTTTTATATCAATATTTGCACATGAATGTGTTTACGCCGCCATTTATTGCATAATACATTTGACAACCACTAAAACATCCCACCATGTGAAATTAACAAATTATTTTTTTCGCATAAAAACTATGATTGGAGATGTGGTTAGAATCTGTGTTTAACTGCTCCAGTCTTTCACAGTTAATCTTACTTCCCCAGAAAAATGCAGTTTTATCAGGCAGGTATGTGTTTTTTGTGTGTGTGGGCTCTTGTGCATGGCACTAGAATCCTACGATGTGGATCTTTACCACATCTTTTCCAGACTTACCTCGGGCCTCAGTAGTAATATTGAAATGTGTTATTGAAATTATGTTGATGAATGCAAACAATGCAGCTTGCAAGAAGTCACCAATGGATCCTAGGACTCCCAGAATAACTGTGACATTTTTTGCCGGGTTGACTATCTTGGCAAAAAAAATGTAAGAATAGAATTGAACTGAATTGAACTGAAAGCAACAAGTTACGGCCCACAATATTTTGATGACAGGGGTCCTATACAGCTCTCATTATTTTGCACTAATTGATAATGCTAAGCGGTGAATAGACATTACTAAATGTAGTCATGCTTTCGCTTTGCAGACTCTTAGGGCCCAGCGATGACTTGGACCAGGGAATCACAGTGAAGTCAATGTGTGGTCAATATGTCATTTGGTGACACAAGGTGGATGGCTTGTGACCTGCTCTTCTTATACAGTATGTGTCAAATCTTCACAATTATAACAAATACTTGTCATCAGTTTGCTCATGAGTCACTGTGGAAGCTTGGCGTGAAATGGCCTAGAGACAATTCCATTGGAGTAGCCATTTTAAAATCTGACATAAAACACATTTCAGAGTTTAAATAATAAACAAGCAGGGAAGGTTGGGCCGGCACTTGAAAGCTTTCCCATTTCTCCTTGGGAAAGGAAGCATTTGGACGGCATCCTTTGTTACTCCTCATAACAGATACAAAAGCCAGGGAAGCTGTTTTGGGAGTTCTCTTTTTTTCTATTTCAACTTCAATTTCACTCACAAAGCCTCCAAATAAGCCAGCCTATCCATTTTAATTATTGAAGCATCCGTTGGCTGATGGTGTGCACTCTATTTTGGAAACAATGGGACTTTAGATTAAAGAAGGCCACCTGGGTATTTTAGCTAACGTGGTGATAAACAAAGACAGACATCCATTTCATTAAAGCACTTTTGCTTTTCTTCGTTTCCCAATCCTAATATGTAGAGCACTTAAGAAATCAGCCTGTTAGGTGTGCTCATGTATGTGTAGCGGAGGTGGTTAGGTAAATGATGATGAGAAATCTTGTCTGAGATCTAAAGACTTGCGTAAGCTCCCCGAGCTAATACCCTATAGGCTTTAGCTCAGGGGTCTAAAACAATCTGGTGGCGCAGGCTAACTATCTGCACGGATCCCCAGATAGCTTTCCCGAAGTACATAAACAGAACAAGTCCACGACTTCAAAGCACAACTAATTAAGATAATAAAAGAGCCTGAATTACATTGTGAAACACTATCCTATGCTCTTATCTTTCTTGTCCTAATCAAATGCAAGGCAATATTTTTATTAAGAGTCTGTGGACTAAAAGCATCATCTGTATGCCTAATTAATAGTCAACAAAACCTTTGGAAAGCAATTAATCGCCATCTGTTTTCTTTCGCCTTGAGGATTCGTTCCCAGATGAAACAAGATCTAGACGATAAAGGAAAAATGATAAATCACTATAAATGTTTTGAGGAGGTTATCAGTAGGTTAAAAAGTTTTCACATGGTGTCAAATGGAAACTGTGGGTCATAGTTTGGCTGTTGTTTAGGCAGCCCGGTCTCGTAGACTAGACGAAACATAGTAAATGTATATCCAGGATATAAAATCTGCATGATATGTTACATTTTGTATGGTTACATAAGACAGATGGTTACTTAAGGCAAAAATGAATGTAGGGTGGTTGGGTAGGTGTATAATACGAATGTTTAGAAGCCAATGGTTGTGAGTTCAAATCTCATAATTGACAACTATAGCATTGTAGCAAATTAGCAACTTTAACTACTTGCTACTTTTTAGCTAAGTTGCAACTATTTAGGATGTTAGCTAACCCTTTAACCTAACTCGTAAACTTAGCTCTAACCCCTAACCTAAATTCCCCTAGCCTAGCTAACATTAGCCATCTTGCTAATGTTAGCCACCTAGCGGGAAGATTAGAGCAAATTCCTGACTGTCCTCAAAAGGCTTTTTTGAGGCTTCTGTGGTGTTAATGGCATAGGCTACAGTAGACTATTCATGTGATGTAATGTAAAGGTACAACAAATGGACTTCACTTCAATGGCTTAAATCATGATCATAAGTGAACAATTACATTGACCTTATAACTGTAATCTATTTTATTTTCTTAACACATGGAGAACCATTTTGCCACCATGCCTTGTAATGTAATTCGGGTATAAAATGTCTCTCTTCCATATGTCGTCATGTAAAACCCCTACCCTGTTTACATTGACAGGGTTGCAAAACTCTGCATGTGTTCTTTAAAGGTAGGTCTGATAAACAGGGCGGTTCCCACGGTGTGTGCCACATGCCCAGACAGCTTCAAGTAGAGTCCATCTATTCTTAGTTTATTCTGAACCCTAAGATGGCACAAACACAGGACTACAAAGACTCCTTAAATAGCAACTGGGATCCAATACTGAAAGAAGTTTGAGGGGAAAAAAAGACTACATTCATGTGTGGACACAGCTGTCCACAGCCACACAAGTACAAGGAATGTTTGTTGAGATGTGCACTGTTCACAGACGTAGTCTTTCATGACCCCTGAGGTAAGTCCTATCTCTGGAGAATTCCTATTCACCCAGCCTCTGTATGGGAATGTATAGCACGTTTTTACAGTACATTAAGTTCCATGTTATGAACTGAAATACAGTTTTCCATGTTTTCTTAGTACAATAGGGGAGGATAAGTCGATCGAGAGGAAACTAAAATGGGGTGAATCTCAAACGTTCCATGATTTCTTGCATCCTTGATTAATTGCTTCTTCCTCAAAACACATTTGAGGAAAAGATCCAAGGGGTAGAACTTACAATCTTCTCCTTCAATGCATCTTGAGAATGACGCTATCAGTGGTGGAAAAAGTACCCAATTGTCATACTTGAGTAAAAGTAAATATACCTTAATTGAAAATTACTCAAGTAAAAGTCACACAGTAAAACACTACTTAAGTAAAGGTCCACAAGTATTTGGTTTAAAATATACTTAAGTATCAAAAGTAAATGTAATTGCTAAAATATACTTAAGTATCAAAAGTTAAAGTATAAAAATGTCAAATTCCTTATGTAAAGCAAACGGCATCATTTTCTTTTATTTTTTTAATTTACAGATAGCCAGGGCCATGCTCCAACACATCAAAACAGAATTTACAAACAAAGCATGTGTTTAGTGAGTGTGCCAGATCAGGGGCTGTAGGGATGACCAGGGATGTTATCTTGATGTGTGTGTTAATTAGGCAATTTTCCTGTCCTGTTGAGCATTCAAAATGTAACAAGTACTTTTGGGTGTCAGGGAAAATGTATGGAGTAAAAAGTACATCATTTTCTTTAGGAATGTAGTGAAGTAAAAGTAAAAGTTGTCAAAAATATAAATAATAAAGTCAAGTACAGATACCCCAAAAGAACAACGTAAGTAGTACTTTCAATTATTTTTACTCAAGTACGTTACACCACAGGACACTATGAAATAAATATGTGAGAAAGCCCACACATCGGTTATGCCCCTTTTTGACAACCAACCAGTTCACGAGCTACTGATCATTTTATACATACGAAAACAGACATGATTGTAGAGGTGCCAGAAAATGATCTTAGCTCTCATGCAATTCGTCCTATAATTGGCTTTCAATGAGGGAAAGTGCTTGATTGAATCACAACAGCATTTCAGGGTCAAGCGTTCAATCGCAGTCCAACTCCGGTCTCATGGGCCACTTCGAGCGCCTGTTTGTGATGCACTTCAGAGACTACAGTCAGTGACGTGGCAATCAAGCTGGATTGTTTGGGGAAATTATGTGATGATGTGTGAGGATGTTATTGGCACAAGCCAGCTGGCTCATCGAGAGGGGATGAACATTGTTATTCTGGTCAATCCACTCCATTCTGCCTTCATCTCTCTCATTGTGAGTTTGGCTGGGTAGATGCTTGGTGGGAGGGGAGGCAAAATGTTAAATGACGAAAAGTAATTTTGGTATGGTTAAGCTACTTTTATTTTAACCATCTGAGAGATGAATACGGTTCGGAGGCCATCTCTTATTGCTCTATTAGAGTTTTTTGTCCGTGTTCATTACTAACACTATGCATAGTATTGACTCTCCTGCACTGTGCTTTCATAAGTGCCTTTGATTTGCACTGCAGCATTTTCCAGACGGAGGGAGTTCACACTCACATTTAGGAATCGACAGCCCTCTTCTGTGCACCAAACGACTTCTTGGCCAGGTTAACGTCAGCACTGAACAGGTCAAGCCACAAGTTAGCCAATTTCTAAATCAAGTATCAACTTCCTGTACTCTGCACACACTGCTGTGCAAATGGTACTTTCATAAAACACAGAGCAGAAAATCCACTCACTGCTATGATAGAATTTGGACCATCGTCTAATATTGTGATGACGAAGACCATTGAGGCTCTGTTACTAGCACAAGTCTAACAGCTGGAAAGTCAGCTCTGGCTATGATATAAACCAGTGACAATGCTAGCAGAGCCACACAACTTAAAAAAACAGTATTTAAAATGGTCCATTTCCTCTCCGTGTGAGAGTCTAAAATTGTTACACTGCAGGCTCCTGCATAGTTTCTAAGCCCTGCAAACCATCAGCATTGGTCACCTAGACACTAAAGCTAGTTCGTATCAAAGCATTTTAAGGACATCCAGGACTTTCAGTTTTCCATTTATTTCACCCAGCATAAATCATTCATTGGGTTGAATGTGCTGCACCATACTACGAAACAGTCTCGAGTTTGTCCCAGCCATAAACGGACTTGTGTTCTATTAGCACAGCAAAGCTGCCCTCTGCTGATCAGACCTGTGTTGAAATAGCATTTTCTTGAGCCTGCCTGACGTGCCAGATGGGTGGGGTTTTCACTTACGGGACTATTCTATAGGAAAACTGGTAGCACTTTATTTTACTGTGCATAAATAACCAGATGACCAGAGGGAAAATGGCGCCGGAGGAGATGGCCGCCGTTTTACGGTCTCCTAACCAATTGTGCTATTATGTGGGGTTTTTTGCAACATCGAGAACATCCTGACCGGTTGCATCACTACCTGGTACGGCAATTGCTCGGCCTCCGACCCCAAGGCACTTCAGAGGGTAGTGCGTACGGCCCAGTATATCACTGGGGCAAAGCTGCCTGCCATCCAGGACCTCTACACCAGGCAGTGTCAGAGGAAGGCCCTGAAAGTTGTCAAAGACCCCAGCCACCCCAGTCATAGACAGTTCTCTCTACTACCGCATGGCAAGCTGTACCAGAGTGCCAAGTCTAGGACACAAAGGCTTCAACAGTTTTTACCCCCAAGCCATAAGACTCCTGAACAGGTAACCAACTGGTTACCCGGACTATTTGCATTGTGTCCCTCCCACCAACCCCTCTTTTATGCTGCTGCTACTCTCGGTTTATCTTATATGCATAGTCACTTTCACTATACATTCATGTACTTACTACCTCAATTGGCCCGACCAACCAGTGCTCCCGCACATTGGCTAACCAGGCTATCTGCATTGTGTTCCACTACCCGCCAACCCCTCTTTTTACGCTACTGCTACTCTCTGTTCGTCATATATGCATAGTCACTTAAACCATACCCACATGTACATACTACCTCAATAAGCCCGACTAACCGGTGTCTGTATTAAAGCCTCGCTACTCTTATTTTCAAATGTCTTTTTACTGTTGTTTTATTTTTTTACTTACCTACACACACACACACACTTTTTTTTCTCCAAACTATTGGTTAGAGCCTGTAAGTAAGCATTTCACCTGTTGTATTCGGCGCACGTGACAAATAAACTTTGATTTGAGATGTTAACTAACACAATGATATGATAAAATGGTAATTATATATGTGTAATAACCTATACATTTCATTAGGAATTATTAAAACATTGAATTCCCATTGGAAATAATGGTAAAACATATCATTACATTTTGTCTCTACGTGCTTGATAGTGTTGACTTGAAGATTAACATATCAGGAGTCATAAAATGTGATGCATAAAAAAATCTAAAGAATTTAGAAAGTTTAGATCAGCAATGTTTGTATTGTATCGGTCTATCAAATACACAACATATTATTGTCACTGTAAACAACAATGAAAGATGCTGAAATATCAAATCTTAGATAGTGTCATGTTTTTTTTCCACATCTGCAGCATAACTGCAAATACCGTAGATGTGTAGAGTAAATATAATATTGTTATCGGCTGGCCATATCTTCATCACTAGGACGCTCCTTAGCTGCTTTACTGTAGCAGAACATATCTGAAACCCTGGGTTCATTTAGTCTGCATGGCTGCCATGGATAGGCCTGAAGCAAAACTGTGAGGACAGCGTAACAGAATGTTTGGATATTCCTTTGCAACAGTTCTGGCCCCAAATAAGTTAAAGCATTTTTTGTACATAGTCCCTGCATTTTAGGGGACCAAAATGATTGGGACAAATTCACTTATATGCGTGTTAAAGTAGTCAAAGGTTTAGTATTTGGTCCTATATTTCTAGCACGCAATGATTACATCAAGCTTGTGACTCTACAAACTTGTTTGATCCATTTGCTTTGGAAATGAATGGTAAATAATGTATTGTGTCACTTTGGATGAACTTTTATTGTAATAAGAATATAATAGGTTTCCCAAACATTCTACATTAAAGTGAATGCTACCATGATTACAGTACTTATAGTCCTAAATGAATCGTGAATAATGATGAGTGAGAAAGTTAGATGCACAAATATCATACCCCAAAACATGCTAACCTCTCACCATTACAATAACAGGAAAGGTAAGCATTTTTTAGGGGGTAAGATATTTGTGTGTCTGTAATTTGTAAACTGTTCACCCGGTACAGATGATAATACCCTCAATTACAGCTGACAGTCATCATTTTAACATCATTGTATCATTTCAAATCCAAAGTGCTGGAGGACAGAGCCAAAACAACAAAAATGTGTCACTCACCCAATACTTTTGGAGCTCACTGTATATATTTTCTATTTCCCCTCTCTCCATCTGTTACTCCACCAACCCTTTCATTTTGTGCCCCCAAAAAATTATTAAAAGAGAACATGAGTGAAGATTGACAATGTATTAACTGAGCGTAGGAACACAGAAAGTGGGGGAGACAACTGAAGCATGGTTTCAGGTACTGCATAAAGCTTTGGCATGTTATCTGGGTGACAGAGGATGGTGACTGATGCTGGAATAATTAGATCATCTATGCCTCAATCCATCAGCGTTTCTCTCAGTGCCCGGAGCCACAAGCACACTGAGTATACATGGCAGCAGTCTGCTTATGGAGGGAGGAGATGTCATCTTCATGCATGGGTAATGACACAAACACAGGCCCGTGCACACACACATAGGCACACACATACAGTACCTACTCATTCAATGGTTTTTCTTTATTCTGACTATATTATACATTGTACGTTAATAGTGAAAACATCAACACTATGAAATAACACACATGGAATCATGTAGTAACCAAAAAAAGTGTTGAACAAATCGAAATATATTTTAGATTCTTCAAAGTAGCCATCATTTGTGTCAGGATTTGGCCAGGGTTGTTCCGGGTTTTGGTCACTAGATGCCCCCATTGTGCTTTTTGACCTTATGTTTTTTCCCTTGTTCCCCATTATTATTTGCACCTGTGCCTCGTTTCCCCTGATTGTATTTAAACCCTTAGTTTCCCTCAGTTCTGTGCTCTGTGTTTGTATGTTAGCACCCAGCCCTAGTGGTCTGTGTATTCTTGTCGTTTCCGGTGGATGCTCTTGTGTTCTGTTTTTGTTTTTGAGTATCTCTTGAGGCTTTTTTGTGCTATTCCTACCACCTTTTGGATTTGCCATTTTTGTATTGAAGGACTTCTTTTTTACTTTATTAAATACACCGTCTTAAGTACTGCTGTGTCTGCCTCATCTTCTGGGTTCTGCTGACTATTCGTGGCTCAGTTGGTTAAGTGACCTCAAAGACCAGGTTCTTAACAACTTTGCCTTGATGACAGCTTTGCACACTCTTGGCATTCTGTCAACCAGCCTCCCGCAACACTTGTTGGCTGCTTTTTCTTCACTCTGCGGTCCAACACATCCCAAACCATCTCAATTGGGTTGAGGTGGGGTGATTGTGGAGGCCAGGTCATCTGATGCACTCCCAATAAGCGTAATCCAGACGGGATGGCGTATCGCTGCAGAATGCTGTGCTAGCCATGCTGGTTAAGTGTGCATTGAATACTAAATAAATAACCATCAGTGTCACCAGCAAAGCACCACCACACCATCACACCTCCTCCTCCATGCTTCACGGTGGGAACCACACATGCGGATATCATCCGTTCACCTACTCTGCGTCTCACAAAGACACGGCGGTTGGAACCAAAAATCTCTAATTTGGACTAAGACCAAAAGGACAGATTTCCACCGGTCTAATGTCCATTGCTCGTGTTTCTTGGCCCAAACAAGTCTCATCTTCTTATTGGTGTCCTTTAGTAGCAGTTTGTTTGCAGCAATCCGACCATGAAGGCCTGATTCACGTAGACTCCTCTGAACAGTTGATGTTGAGATGTGTCGGTTACTTGAACTCTGTGAAGCATTTATTTTGGGCTGCAATCTGAGGTGCAGTGAATTGCCGATTTCTGAGGCTGGTAACACTAATGAACTTATCCTCTGCAGCAGAGGTAATTCTGGGTCTTACTTTCCTGTGGCGGTCCTCATGAGCCAGTTTCATCATAGTGCTTGATGGTTTTTGCGACTGCACTTGAAGAAACTTTCAAAGTTCTTGAAATTTTCCAGATTGACTGACCTTCATGTCTTAAAGTAATGATGGACTATCATTTCTCTTTGCTTATTTGAGCTGTTCTTGCAAGAATATGGAATTGGTATTTTACCAAATAGGGCTATCTTCTGTATACCAAACCTACCTTGTTACAACACAACTGATTCGCTCATACGCATAAAGGAAAGAAATTCCGCAAATCAACTTTTAACAAGGCACACCTGTTAATTTAAATACATTCCAGGTATTTCCAACCTTGTGAGGCTGGTTGAGAGAATGCCTGTGAAAGCTGTCAAGGCAAAGGGTTGCTACTTTGAAGAATATCAAATATATTCTGATTTGTTTAACACTTTCTTGGTTACTACAATACATGACTCCATATGTTATTTCATTGTTTTGATGTCTTCACCGTTATTCCATAATGTAGAAACTAGTAAAAAAAATAATGAAAAACACTGGAATGAGTAGGTGTGTCCAAACTTTTGACTGGTACTGTATAATGTGTCTGTATCTATGTAATATAATGTACCTAAACAAGCATACAGTCAATAAGACAATGTACAATAATCTATGTACAGTGTGTGCAAATGTAGAAGATTAGGGAGGTAAGGCAATAAATAGGCCATAGAGGCGAAATAATTACAATTTAGCATTAACACTGGAGTGATAGATGTGCAGATGATGAGATACTGGCGTGCAAAAGAGCAAGAAGATAAATAACAATATGGGGATGAGATAGTTGGGTGGCCTATTTACAGATTGGCTGTGTACAGGTACTGTGATCGGTAAACTGCTCTGACAACTGATGCTTAAAGTTAGAGAGGGAGATAAGTCTCCAGCTTCAGTGATTTTTGGCAACGAATATGTAGTGAGGGCCAGCTAATGAGAGCATACAGGTCAGTGGTGGGTAGTATATGGGGCTTTGGTGACAAAACGGATGGCACTGTGATAGAGTACATCCTTTCTAAGGGAGTTTTTCCTAGCCACCGTGCTTCTACACCTGCATTGCTTGCTGTTTGGGGTTTTAGGCTGTGTCACGATCGCCGTATTGAGGAGACCAAAGCGCAACGTGGTGTGAAAGCATGATTTAATGAAAAAACGGAAAAAACACGACGTACACTAAAACAAACAAGACGAACGTGCCTGCTAAAGAACCACTGTGCTAACAAGCAACATAACATAGACAATAACCTACGAAATACCCAAAGATGGCTGCCTAAATATGGTTCCCAATCAGAGACAACGATAAACAGCTGCCTCTAATCGAGAACCAATCTAGGCAACCATCTACATACATAAACACCTAGATGGTAAACAACCCCATAAATCTACAAAACCCCTAGACAGTTCAAAAACACATACATCACCCATGTCACACCCTGACCTAACCAAAATATATAAAGAAAACAAAGAATACTCAGGTCAGGGCGTGACAGGCTGGGTATCTGTACAGCACTTTGAGATATCAGCTGATGTAAGAAGGGCTTTATAAAAAAATAAAATACATTTGATTTGATCCAATTTGTTGAGTAGAGTGTTGGAGGCTATTTTGTAAAGGACATCGTCAAGTCAAGGATCGGTAGGATAGTCAGTTTTACGAGGGTATGTTTGACAGCATGAGTGAAGGAGGTTTTGTTGCAAAATAGGAAGCCGATTCTAGATTTAATTTTGGATTGGAGATGCTTAATGTGAGTCTGGAAGGAGAGTTTACAGTCTAACCAGACACCTAGGTATTTGTAGTTGTCCACATATTCTAAGTCAGAACCGTCCAGAGTAGTGATGCTAGTCGGGCGGGCGTGTGCGGGTAGCAATCCAAGTGTATGCATTTAGTTTTACTAGCATATAAAAGCAGTTGGAGGTCACAGAAGGAGTGTTGTATGGCATTGAAGCTCGTTTGGAGGTTTGTTAACACAGTGTCCAAAGAAGGGGCAGATGTATACAGAATGGTGTCGTATGCGCAGAGGTGGATCAGAGAATCACCAGCAGCAAGAGCGACATCATTGATATATACAGAGAAAAGAGTTGGCCGAGAATTGATCCCTGTGTTACTCCCATAGAGACTGCCAGAGGTCCGGACAACAGGCCCTCCGATTTGACACACTGAACTCTATCTGAGAAGTAGTTGGTGAACCAGGTGAGGCAGTCATTTGAGAAACCAAAGCTATTGAGTCTGCCGATAAGAATGAGGTGATTGACAGAGTCGAAAGTCTTTCCCAGTTCGATGAAGATGGCTGCACAGTACTGTCTTTTATCGATGGCAGTTATGATATCGTTTAGAACCTTGAGTGTGACTGAGGTGCACACATGACCAGCTCGGAAAACAGATTGCATAGTGGAGAAGGTACGGTGGAATTTGAAATGGTCGGTGATCTGTTTGTTAACTTGGCTTTCGAAGATTTTAGAAAGGCAGGGCAGGATGGATATAGGTCTATAACAGTTTAGGTCTGGAGTGTCTCCCACTTTGAAGAGGGGGATAACCGCGGCAGCTTTCCAATCTTTGGGGATCTCAGACGATACGAAAGAGAGGTTGAACAGGCTAGTAATATGGGTTGCAACAATTTCGGTGGATGATTTTAGAAAGACAGGGTCCAGATTGTCTAGCCCAGCTGATTTGTAGGGATCCAGATTTTGCAGCTCTTTCAGAACATCAGCTGTCTGAATTTGGGTGAAGGAGATGCGGGGGAGGGTGGCTTGGGCAAGTTGCTGCAGAGAGTGCAGAGCTGTTGCCCGGGGTAGGGGTAGCCAGGTGGAAAGCATGGCCAGCTGTAGAAAAATGCTTATTGAAATGATCGATTATCATAGATTTATCGGTGGTGACAGTGTTTCCTAGCCTCTGTGCAGTGGGCTAGGGGGAGGTGCTCTTATTCTCCACGGACTTTACAGTGTCCCAAAATATATATGATTTGTATGTCAATCTCTTATGGCTCAAAGTGGAAAGAGAGCTTGACTTCATCACTACTTCTTTTTGTAAGAAGAGTTGACAGATTATTTGTACTGAGCTGTCTATTTAATCTGCTAGCACACATCTTGTACACCCATGCATATCCCACAACACATGCCACCAGAGGTCTCTTCACAATGTCCAGAACAGGCGAGGTGCACAGTCCTACATAGAGCCATGACTACATGGATCTCTATTCCACATCAGGTATTTGATGCAAGCGGGGCCTGTGAAGAGAAACACACAAAGGTGCAGACACACGTATACGCACATAGGCGCTAGCACACGAGCTCTACACACACGCGCATTGTAAAATTGTTGTGTACTGGTATTATGCATTTTGTATTGTGGATATGTAGTGGTGTGGTAATGTTTTATGATGTACTGTTTTATTTTTAATTTTTATATGTAATGGTAGGGCCATGGTGTGTTTGTACCCCAAGAAGAGTGGCAACAGCTAAATGGTGATCCCTAATAAAAACAAATACAAATTCCCTGACTTGGAATAAGCAGTAAAGTTACATGATGAACAGTCAAGTCTTAAAATCAAGGCAGATACATGTAACAATGACAGTACGCTTGCAATATTGTGAGTATCACAAATGGAATAATAATAACACATTCCTGTTTATCCAAAATTATATTGATTGATTGGCAGAAAAGTGGCCACCACTTGACATGATGTAGTATTTTGTATGGATCAGTGATGTCCCACACGTTTTCCCTGAAAGTACTTTTTGAAAGTGATAAGAGACCATCACAAAAAGATCACAAAGAGACTATCACAACGATAACAATCTACTGTACATTAAACCTGCAATACTAGGTATAAGGGGACTTCGCTATTGTTGTCAATACTTCTAGAATTTTTATTTATTTATTCAATATCATGCATTTTCTATGTATAGTCCATGTATTGTGCTTACGATACTTCGGGATAAAAAACATTTTTTAAAACTTTTTTTTAAACATTTTTTTTAACTGGATGAACTCGTGCATACCATTTTTAAGAAGTTGCTAAGTAGCCTTAAAGCAATTGCTAACTAGCAATTAACTAACTAATGAATGAATTTATTAAGTAACCAGCGCAATGATTGGAAGTAGATGGGAACAGATAGCATGCTTTCTGTTCCTGTAGACTTCTAGTCATTGGACGAATGCCTGTTAATGTTGGCTCACGAAACTACCTCTAACTTCCTTTATACTGGACGCAGAGACATGCAATGGCATCCACAAGTTTATCGGATTCTGGGGAAGTAAAATAGATCAAAGTGCTTCATTAAGTGTACGTGTTTTCCTTTAAATTGCCTTTAAAAATATATATATATATAAAATATTGTTGCATGAATGTGTTTTACACTTATGTATAGGGAACCTTTATTATGAAATCCCAACCTTGAGGACAAACGTGACACGGAAGTGATCCAGAAACAGTTCCTTAGTTACTGTGTATGACTTTGTGTTTGTGGTAACTAGTGACGACCCAACAATTGCAGAGTTCTGTTAAATACCCTGGCCAGCGTTGAACCGGCCTACGGTTCGTCGCGTGATACGGGGGGGTGAGGGCAGTCTGGTTCCAAAACGAATGCTATCGTTTTTTACCCGCTGCAAACTACGAAAACCCGGGCGCGCAGTCCAGTTTAAGAGAATCCCCTCATTCAGTGAAACATGTTGTTTTAGCAACAAACTACCTTCTTGACAAACAAAATCAAATCAACCGAGGTAAAAAGATTAAATAGCTAACGTTAGCATACAGCTAGCTAGTTGTTTTTCATGAGATAGCAGGATATTTTTTGCAGCTTTAGCTAAATCACGTTTTCCCTAGAAAGATAAAGTGGGCTGGGTGAGCTAGCTGACGTTAGCTTATTCAAAATCAGAGATAACCAAGGTCACATTGATTTGTATGGCAATGCGTTTTGTCTAAGAGAAATAGCTACAGTAGCTTGCGAATTAAACTAGCTTGACTAGCTAACTAAGCTATTCACATGGCTGGCATCTCAAAATAACTTTTTGATTTCCAGGAATGGCAGATAAAGACTTCAGCACAACACTGGCTTACACCAAGAGCCCGAAGGCGTCGAGGAGAACACATTTTCAGGTAGCTACAAACTGCTTGTTCAACACCTGTTTTTTACTGTCTGCTCAGCACGCATTACTAAGGTACTCGTTGTATACCTAACGGCCTATACCAACATTAAAACATACTAGTGTACCATGATAGAAATACTATTGTAGTATTTACTGGAGTGTTTTTGTTATATTATCTTTGACATAAGTGATTCTCCATGAGGAAACCTACTGGAGTTGTTAAGTTTTTAACAATGAACAACTTCATAGATAAGAACACTATAACAATATGGCAGAAAATGAAACGTATTCTACCAGAATACGGGCTCCTGAGTGGTGCAGCAGTCTAAGGCACTGCATCTCAGTGCTAGATGCGTCACTACAGACCCTGGTTCGATTCCAGGCTGTATCACAACCGGTCGTGATTGGGAGTCCCATAAGGCGGCACACAATTGGCCCAGCGTCGTTAGGGTTTGGTCGGGGTAGACCATCATAATAAAAACAAACAATATCAGTTCCTAAAAACACAACCTTTAAGGAACAATCCTTGGATAGCTTTTCAGAATTTACCGACATAGAAACCCTAAATGAGTTGTTAACAGGAAATACATGTATTTCCATGACACAATTAAAAAGTAATTATAGACTGACCAATGTCGATAGTTTCAAATACATGCAATTTAAAAGTTACATATCTTAAAATTTAAATTTGAAGTCTTTTGGACATCAGAACTATCTTAAGGGAATCTTATTTGAGTCAGAAAATGATTTTTATATGATAGGGAAGATATCCAACTGACAGTCTCCTTGAAAAAAATATAAACTATTGTAACCAAGAAATGATGTTGGCACAAGAAAATTGGAACATGACGAAATTACAGTTAATGAAAATGAACACTTAATCCAGTATAAGCAAATTTATTATACAAAAGAGACGGTGCTTGACTTGGGATGAAAGAAGTCCAGAAGCTGTCTTTTTCCATGTCGATCCATTAGAAAATGTTCACCAAAATTCACAAATGACATTATGCAATAGAGACTTCTGATTATTCACTGTTAAGGATTTATACCCATTTCCCATGACTTTTAACCAAATTTGAATGACTATTATAGTCTAATGAGCAAGTAAGCATTATTGACACTGGAATGTTGTTGTGCCTGATCCCATCCGATGATAAGTATTTCTGTCTTAAATAAAGCCCTTTTGTGGGGAATAAGCCATTCTGATTGGCTGGTCTTGGCTCTCTAGTGGGTGGGCCTACACCCTCCCATGGCTGTGCCCCTGCCCAGTCATGTGAAATCCATAGATTAGGGCCTAAAAAATCAATTTCAATTGACTATAATTCTGAAAAATCTTTGAAATTGTTGCGTTTATATTATTTAGGCTATCTCAGTACTGGTGGAAAGGCGACAATGACACCAATACTTTAGCTGTAGTTAACTAGCAAGAAATTGCTACAAGTTATGTTTTGAATTGGCTATCTAGTTCGTCTGTTGTCTGTCATTATTTCATACCTACTGCTGAAATGTCACGCTCTCTCTCCTCTGGCAATGGCCCACTCACATTAGTGAACCTGTATTATTTTTTTATTTTTTTTCGCATGTACATAATGTTACTGCTACCGTCTCTTATGACAAAAATAGCTTCTGGACATCAGAACAAGGATTACTCACCTTGAACTGGACAAATAATATTTCTTTAATGAGTTGGATGAGATGGATTTACTCGAGACACCCAACAAGGCCCTCATCTCCATCATTCGCAGGAGGAAAAGAAGAGATATCGTGGACAATGGTCCGGGTGCTTCGTAAAGATCTGTCGCCAAGAGGGTAATCTACCTTTACCATCGGTCCTATTAGCCAACTTACAATTAATCGATAAAAATAGACGAACTACGAGCATGTATATCCTAACAACGGGACATTAATAACTGTAGTATCGTGGCTGAATGACAACATGATTAACATACAGCTGGCGGGTTTTAAGCTTTTTCAGGAGGATAAACAGCGGCCTCTGGTAATAAAAGGGGCAGCCTATGCATATTTGTCAACAACAGCTGGTGCACAAACTCTAAGGAAGTCTCAAGGTTTTGCTCGCCTGAGATAGTGTGGTCTACAGCTTATCATGAGATACTCTATCTAACTAGAATTTTCATCTGTATTTTTCGTATCTGTCTACATACCACCATAGACCGATGCTGGCATGAAGACCGCACTCAATGAGCTGCACAGGCTGGAATATGTTCCGGGATTCTTCCGATGGCATTAAGGAGTACACCATATCAATCACTTGCTTTATCAATAAGTGCATCAGTGACGTAGTCCCCACAGTGACTATGTACATACCCCAACCAGAAGCCATGGATTACAGGCAACATCCGCACTGAGCTAAAGGGTAGAGCTGCCGCTTTCAAGGAGTGGGACTCTAACCTGGAAGCTGATAAGAAATCCCGCTATGCCTTCCGACAAACCATCAAACAGGCAAAGTGTCAATACAGGACAAAGATTGAACCATACTACACCGGCTCCATTGCTTGTTGGATGTGGCAGGGCTTGCAAACTATTACAGACTACAAAGGGAAGCACAGCCACGAGAAACCCAGTAACACATACCTACCAGACAAGCTAAATTGCTTCTATGCTCGCTTCGAGGCAAGTAACACTGAAACATGCATGAGAGCACCAGCTGTTCTGGACAACTGTGTGATCACGCTCTCTGTAGCCAATGTGAGTAAAGACCTTAAAACAAGACACATTCGAAAGGCCGGAAGGCCACACCGATTAGCCAAGATGTGTACTCCGAGCATGCACTAACCAACTGACAAGTTTCTTCACTGATATTTTCAACCTGTCCCTGATTAACATTGTATTTACCAACCTGTTTCAACAGAGTAGCATAGTCCCTGTGCTCAAGAACACTAAGGTAACCTGTCTAAATTACTACCGACCCGTAGCACTCATGTCTGTAGCAATGAAGTGCTTTGAAAGGCTGGTCATGGCTCACGTCAACACTATTAATCCAGAAACCACAGACCCACTCCAATTTGCATACCGCCCCAACAGATCCAATCTCTATTGTACTCAACACTGCCCTTTCCCACCTGGACAAAAGGAACACCTATGTGAGAATGCTATTCATTGACTACAGCTCAGCGTTCAACACCATAGTGCCCTCAAAGCTCACCACTAAGCTAAGGACCCTGGGACTATACACCTCCCTCTGCCACTGGATCCTGGACTTCCTGTCGGGTCACCCCCAGGTGGTAAGGGTAGGTAACAACACATCCGCCACGCTGATCCTCAACATGGGGGCCCCTTAGTGGTGCGTGCTCAGTCCCCTCCTGTACTCCCTGTTCACTCATGACTGCACAGTCAGGCACGACTCCAACACCATCAATATGTTTGTTGATGACACAATAGTCGTACGCCTGATCACCGACAATGACGAGACAGCCTATAGGGAGGTCAGAGACCTGGCCGTGTGGTGCCAGCACATCAACCTCTCCCTCAAGACAAAGGAGAATGTTGTGGACTACAGGAAAAGGAGGACCAAGCACGCACACATTCTCATTGATGGGCTGTAATGGAGCAGGTTGAGAGCTTCAAGTTCCTTGGTGTCCACATCACTGACAAACTAACATGGTCCAAGCACACCAAGACAGTTGTGAAGAAGGCACGACAAAACCTATTCCCCCTCAGGAGACTGAAAAGATTCTACAGCAGCACCATTGAGAGCATCCTGACGGGTTGCATCACTGCCACTGCTCGGCCCTCGACCGCAAGGCACTACAGAGGGTCGTGCGTACAGCCCAGTACATCACTAGGGCCAAGCTTCCTGCCATGCAGGACCTCCATACCAGGCGTTATCAGAGGAAGGCCCTAAAAATGGTCAAAGACTCCAGCCACCCTAGTCATAGACTGTTCTCTCTGCTACCGCACGTCAATCGGTACCGGAGCTTCTACCCCCAAGCCTTAAGACTCCTGAACAGCTAATCAAATGGCTACCCAGACTATTTGCATTGCCCCTCCGCCCCCTCTTTTTTTACGCTGCTGCTATTCTCTGTTATTATCTATGCATAGTCACTAACATGTACATATACCCCAATTACCTCAACTAACCAATGCCCCTGTATATTGACTTTGTATCGATACCTCCTGTATATAGCCTCGCTATTGTTATTTTACTGCTGCTCTTTAATTATTTGTAACTTTTCTTTTGTTACTTTTTTTGTATTTTTCTTAACTGCATTGTTGGTTAAGAGCTTGTAAGTAAGCATTTCACTGTAAGGTCTGCAACTGTTTTATTCGGCACATATGACAATTCAAATTTAATTTGAAATTCACATTCTACAGCACAATGGCAGTCACGTCTTAAGTGTAAATTAATAATCCATGCTTTTTGGGAATGGTATAAATTCTGGAAGTTGTGTGGGCGGAGCTAGAAAGTTGGCTGTCAGAAATATCACTATGTAAATGTACTTTTCATCCGTTTGTCTGCATATTTCAAGACATGCCATATGGGGGTGTAGTGAGATACCCGATGGGTTGGACGATTCTCTTCTCATAACTCATCTGGAAAAAAAACGTATACTCAAAACATGGAAATCAATCTGCCATCATTAACACAATGGGAAAAATCAAATGAATTATTATTTAAATATTGAAAGTACTTGGGCTATGGAGAGAAACAAAATGGTGCAGTTTCAGGCCACGTGGCGGAAAGTAATGTGTGCTCTGGAGATGGGGACTGTGCTCGTGGGTCTGGGCAGGGGTGATGTATGATGTTGTTTGTGTGTATTGTTTTTTAAAATTGTAAGAACCTACTGGAGAAATACTGAAAGAGCAAATTTTCCATAACCTGTAGGTAGGTAGGACTGGGATCTAAACAGATAGTTAAGAGCTTCTGCTCTTTTTTTATAACCTGTAGGGAACACAATATATGGTCTACACTTGGCATGTATATATGTAGGCTTCTCACTTATGGGTGGCACAAATTGGGATATGCGGGAGGGGAATGGGCAGGTTAGGTCTTTATACAAATTGGATACCATAGTATTTATAATACAAGTGTAGTGTTTTTGCGGACATTACTGTAGTTTAACTACAGTGATTTTTGAATGGATAATACTGTAGTATTTACTTTAGTATTCTACAGTATACTACACTTTACTACAGAATTCTGTAGTAAGTACTGTAGTATTCTATGGTAAACTGTAGTATTTTTTTCATGAGGTTAAGTCATAGGCTCGAACAGAGAGCCTACCTTTCATCTGTGGCTTGAAGGTATTGGTCTAGGTATAGGCCTAGCTTATTAAACACAACTATTATAGGCCCAAATCTCAATGGAGTTGCAATGAGTCTCCGGAGTGTACCGCTATCAGTCGATACTTATAAAAATGTCCATTATTTAATGCTTACCTTGTACCTATGTTTGTCCTGTGTAACTTCAAGCTTTTCTTTGGGTGCATTTTGTTGCATTTTACACAAATTAAGAATTCTGACAGCTCTGAAACAATCAGGATAAGCACAGGTACACAGTAAGCATCACAAAATGTATATTTATAAAAGTATTGAGTGGTACAACACGTTTCTGACGGCCTTCTTCCATTACAGAGCATGCTAGACACAGGCTGTAACATGGAGATATGGCCATGAGGGAACACTAACCATAACCCTATAAAGGTGTGTAGTAGTTTAAAATATATATAATTTATCGCTGATTTGAAAGTTAAGTTCCATATGTTTCCAAAACTGTATCAAATGCGAGGAGTATTTGGGTTTAGAAAAAGCTTCGGTTAATCAAACTGAACATGAAATGACTCCAAAAGAGTCATGACAAAGGCTAAATGATCTGTAATCTGTCAGAATGTTTGCATTAACGTGATACTGTTATGTGCACCAGGTGTTTGATGTGTACCTTGGAGACATTAAACTTCCTGTTTAGGTTTCGGCCCCACTGAGACACATTAACATGGATAAAATTGTATGACGTACATTGTTGTCTGGCTTTGTCCATCAAAAGTACAACACATCAACTATTGGACGAGTTGAAAGAAGGACCGTTTTTTTGGGTCGGTCAGTCATGATCCGTTGTCAATCACAAATGACTCCTATTTAAAAAGCGTGCTCTCCCATCCAAAATTCTCGGAATCAAAATCAGTGTCTTGGCACACTTTAAGGGCCAGCTCAGTCTCGACTCTAGTTGGCCAGTCCAAAAAGGTTAGAGTTCAAATGGTTGGTGACAAAATCAGATATATACAAAAGAGGTAGTGTGCTGTATATCTAGGCCTCAATTTTCAGCTGGCGCGAAGTAGACGCAAGTGTCAAATGCACGTTGGTTTTACCATTTCGTAATTGTCCAGCCCCAACGCCAAGTAAGGTAATTTACCTGTCTACATCAGCACGCTTGCGCTGAGGTAGGAGGGGTGGTAATATTTGAGGTGTCCTTACAAAGAAGCGCAAAAGGGACAATTTCAAGCAGCGCTAATGAGAAGTTAAGACCCACAAAAAGCAGGTCTTAACGTAGCGCAGTTGATAATGGCATGGATTTTGAGAGCAGAAGCGCAGCCTATCCATCCATGGCGCGCAGTGTCCATGGAAGGAGAGATGTGCCTCTTGTGCCGGTGAATCTCGTATTTAGAAACATAACAAAACAATTGGTTTCCTCCCCCATTTGGTTTCTCCCCAAACCAAGCATAGCCTACCCTCTTAATCAAGGCTGATTTAGCAGTATCGCATAGGTGCGTCTTTTTTATCCGGGCCATTAGACAGAAGTAACCTATGAACAAAAGGGTTTTAAAATGGTCTACTGAGATTCACTGAGTGTCCAAAACATTAAGGACACCTTCCTAATATTGAGTTGCACCCCCCCCCCCCTTCCTTCTTAGGATGAGCTGGAGGCAGCTGTTTCTGCTAGAGCAAGTAAAAAGAAGACTGACCAATACTCCTATTCGGATGACTTTGATGAAGATGGTAAGACATTAGACATACTAATGAGTGGCACATCGATCACTCGAAATCTGAACTTCAGTGATCTTAAATCGCCCCTATTACACAATATCAGTTCATATTGGCAAGCTACATTTTACATTAGGCAACACTGTTATAAGTTGACCACCAAATTACTGACAGATGTGTTTGTAATATTTTCCTAGATGTGTTGAAAGAACTTCTCAATTCAAGAAAAAAGAGAATCGATACCTTCAAGGCTGGAAAGAAGAAAGCCAAGATCAACGACTTCAACCTGTCGGACGATGAGGAGGAAAGCAAAAGGCCGACGAGAGTGTCGTTCATGAAGACGCGAAAGGCCACTTCCCCCTTACAAGATTTGGCGACACCTGACCCACATAAAAATGAACAAACAGACGGCTTTATTGGATGTAGCAGCGACCAGAAGGATTCGGACTCCTCACTGCACTTTAAAAACCCTCATCAAGACTACACAGAAACCTCAGCATCACAGAACAGTCAATTGAAATCTCCTCTTTCCCTACCCTCGCAACCAAGTCAAACAGAATCCCCATTACAATCAACTTCGGAGAACAACAGCCATTGGGATTCTTCCTTGCCCCTGCCATCTAATGGTGGTCTGTTGGAAACCCCATTGCCCTTGCCGTCTGAAAATAGTGTGGAGAGCAAAGAATCGGGGACTGGAGGAAAAGGAAAGCTAGCTACTCCACTGCCACTCATCAGATGTGCATCCTTGACAGGTTTCTTCAAATCTCCTTCAATTCATAGCTTGTTCCTGTCATTAATATGCACAATGTTATGTATGATGTATTTGATATGGTCATGACACAATTTGTGGGCGACATTGGTTCATTGTTATCTTATTTTTGTCAGTTATCATATCTGTTTGTAGCTATAGTCTTAGGAATTATTAGGTATTATTGTCTAATCCCTTTCCCATTCAGACAGTGTTGTCGAGAATGAGCCACCCAGACCCAAACCCAGGCAGAGGACCCTGAGGGTGAGCAGTCAAACCGAGGCGGAGCCTGTCTCTGTGGACAAGGAAACTCCTCCTAGCAGACCCCCCACCTCCTCTGTGTCCATCTCTCTTTCCTCTATTGACCAGGGTGAAATGGCCAGCACCCCCACTACTTCATCTTCTAGCAAAACATCCGCCAGGAGTCATAGTCGACAAGTGAGTAACGTGATGTTGTCTTATTGATACTTTGACCTGGACCAGAAACGGGTAACTTGGTGCCAGGTTTGTTTGTGCCATCTTGCCAACTCCTATTGTTTTTGTCAGATGGACATTGTTGCTTAGCTTGACTATGACCATACAGTAGGAGTTGGCAAGACAGCAGATCTGGGGGCCAGGCTAAGACACCATAGAATTGTAAAGAGATATACAGGTACAGTGGGGCAAAAAAGTATTTAGTCAGCCACTGATAGTAGGCTTTGTTACTTTGGTCCCAGCTCTCTGCAGGTCATTCACTAGGTCCCCTCGTGTGGTTCTGGGATTTTTGCTCACCGTTCTTGTGATCATTTTGACCCCACGGGTGAGATCTTGCGTGGAGCCCCAGATCGAGGGAGATTATCAATGGTCTTGTATGTTTTCCATTTCCTAATAATTGCTCCCACAGTAAATTTTTTCAAACCAAGCTGCTTACCTATTGCAGATTCAGTCTTCCGAGCCTGGTGCAGGTCTACAATTTTGTTTCTGGTGTCCTATGACAGCTCTTTGGTCTTGGCCATAGTGGAGTTTGGAGTGTGACTGTTTGAGGTTGTGGACAGGTGTCTTTTATACTGATAATAAGTTCAAACATAAGTTCAAAATAAGTTCATACTTATTTTCCACCTTAATTTGCAAATAAATTCATAAAAAATCCTACAGTGATTTTCTGGATTTTTTTTCTTCTCATTTTGTCTGTCATAGTTGAAGTGTAGGGGAAGTCATAATAAACTGCGGCAAATAGATCAGTTAGATAATGCAGTCAATGTTGTAATGGTAGTCAAAAACAACGGCACCATCGATTAGCTGGCCCTTATCACAACCTTTGGATGATGACCATATGACAAAAATGCACATTTCGGACTCACATTGGACAATAAAGTCATATTGTATTTTTGTATTTCACTACAGGGCCCCGTAGGAGACCACTCCATCTCATCTAAACTCCGCAAATCGTCCTCTTCAACCGTAGGTCGGCAGTCAAACTCGCTGTACAAATCTACTGATGGCACCTGGAGTAGAGGTAAGAAGCATAGGTGACATTTTCTGCTCGCTAAACAGCATTTGTGTGCAAAGTAAAACAACTGATATGCCTACATCCAGCTGCAAGTATTGTTAGTATCTGTAATTTAAGCAGAAATAAACATTTGGAGCGGTTTCCTAGACACAGATTAAACCTAGTCCTAGACCGAAAAGCAAGTTCAGGTTGGTTTCCCAGGCCCAAACCTCGTCTATTGTACTAAAAAGTACGCTCAAGGGAGATTCTTTCATAAGCATGCTTTTTAGTCCAGGCATAGATTTATTCTGGGTCTGGTTGGAAACTTCCCCTTAGTGTTTACCTCAGAGACATATAGAGAGAGAGTTAAGCCAGGTTTTAGAATGGCCACCATGCTAGCGCCCATATAACCTTGAGAAATGTATTCTTGTAATGTTGATGATGCAATACAAGAGCACCTCTGACAGTTCTCTTTGAAATGACCCGCTGTAAACAAGAAAAACAGAGCAGCGAATTTAAAACTTAAAAAAAATATATATATTATTGATTAGCATTCATGTGTTGTAGTGTCAACAGTGAAAGCATATCTGCTTTTACTGGACATCTTCATAGGTTTTGAAAACTATTAGAAATGAACAGCTGATTATCACTTAGCAAGGGCTATGGAGGAAAAAGTGGCACTCGACACGTTCAGCCACATTGGCCTAACTCTATTTGCATTGAGTGTACAAAACATTAGAAACACTTTCCTAATATTGAATGGCAACCCCTTTTGGCCTCAGAACAGCCTACATTTGTCAGGGCATGGACACTACAAGGTGTTGAAAGCTTTCCACAGGAATGCTGGCCCATGTTGACTCCCAATATTTCCCACAGTTGTGTCAAGTTGGCTGGATTTCCTTTGGGTGGTGGACCATTTTTGATACACACATGATACTGTTGAGTGTTAAATATCCAGCAACATTGCAGTTCATAAGACACTTGAACCGGTGTGCATGGTACCTAGTACCATACCCCATTCAAAGGCACTTCTTTTTCTTGCCCATTCACCCTCTGAATGGCACACATACAGTGGGGCAAAAAGGTATTTAGTCAGCCACCAATTGTTCAAGTTCTCCCACTTAAAAAGATGAGGCCTGTAATTTTCATCATAGGTACACATCATAGGTACATTTTTTTTCTAATTTTGTCTGTCATAGTTGAAGTGAACCTATGATGAAAATTACAGGCCTCTCATCTTTTTAAGTGGGAGAACTTGCACAATTGGTGGCTGACTAAATACTTTTTTGCCCCACTGTACACAATCCATTTCTCAATTGTCTCAAGGCTTAAAAATCCTTCTTTAACCTGCCTCCTCCCCTTCATCTACAATGATTTGAAGTGGATTTAACAAGTGATATCAATAAGGGATCATAGCTTTGACCTGGATTCACCTGGTCAATCTGTCAGGTTTTCTACTGTATATGACTTGTGTTTACCTGATGCACGCTATGCATTTGTGAGCTGCAGTATTCAAAAATTGTTTGAAAATATGAATTTGGACTTGATAGGTAATGTGTGTGCCCAGGCAGAAGGTTATAAGCAAATACACTGCAAAAACATTGCTATAGTGGGTTTAATTGTCTTAAGTTGTTTCAAGAAGGACAACATGGACAACATCCAACACATTCTAAAAACAAAATTTCTTTTTACAGATGGACATACTTCAGAAGACAGCAAGGCAAAGGATGGAAAATACTCCACATCATTTGAAGAATATCAAGTAAGTAATCTACTAGAGGTCAACCGATTCTGATTTTTCAACGCCGATTGTTGGTTGACCAAAAAAAGCAGATACCGATTAATCGATTTTTTAAAATGTTTTTTTAATGTATTTATTTATTTGTAATCATGACAATTACAACTATACTGAATGACCTCTTTTATTTTAACTAAATGCATCAATCAAATCATTTTAGCCTCAAATAAATAATGAAACATGTTCAATTTGGTTTAAATAATGCAAAAACAAAGTGTTGGCGAAGAAAGTGAAAGTGCAATATGTGCAATGTAAAAAAGCTAACGTTTAAGTTCCTTGGTCAGAACATGAGAACATATGTTAAAAGGAACCACCAGCTTTCATGAGTCTTCAATATTCCCAGGTAAGAAGTTTTAGGTTGAGGTTATTATAGGACTATTTCTCTATACCATTTGTATTTCATATACTTTTGACTATTGGATGTTCTTATAGGCACTTTAGTATTGCCAGTGTAACTGTATAGCTTCCGTCCCTTTCCTCGCCCCTACCTGGGCTCGAACCAGGAACACATCGACAACAGCCACCCTTGAAGAATCGTTACCCATCGCTCCACAAAAGCTGCGGCCCTTGCAGAGCAAGGGGAACAACTACTCCAAGTCTGAGCGAATGGCGTTTGAAATGCTATTAGCGCGCACCCCGATAACTAGCTAGCCATTTCACATCGGTTACACCAGCCTAATCTCGGGAGTTGATAGGCTTGAAGTCATAAACAGCGCAATGCTTGAAGCATTGCGAAGAGCTGCTGGCAAACGCACAAGTGCTGTTTGATTGAATGTTTACGAGCTTGCTGCTGCTCAGTCAGACTGCTCTATCAAATATAATTCTAACACACTAACACACAAATACGAGCCTTGGGTCATTAATATGGTCAAATCCGGAAACTAACATTTCGAAAATAAAACGTTTATTCTTTCAGTGAAATACGGAACTGTTCCGTATTTTATCTAACGGATGGCATCCCTAAGTCTAAATATTGCTGTTACATTGTACAACCTTCAATGTTATGTCATTAATTATATACAATTCTGGCAAATTAGTTACGGCCTTTGTTAGGAATAAATGGACTTCACACAGTTCGTAATGAACCAGGCAGCCCAAACTGCTGCATATACCCTGACTGCTTGCACGGAACGCAAGAGAAGTGACATTTCCCCTAGTTATAAGAAATTCATGTTAGCAGGCAATAGTAACTAAATATGCAGGTTTAAAAAATATATACTTGTGTATTGATTTTAAATGAAAGCATTGATGTTAATGGTTAGGTACATTGGTGCAACGACAGTGCTTTTTTTCGCAAACGCGCTTGTTAAATCATCACCCGTTTGTCGAAGTAGGCTGTGATTCAATGCGAAATTAACATGCACCGCATCGATTATATACAATGCAGGACATGCTAGATATACTAGTAATATCATCAACCATGTGTAGTTATCTAGTGATTATGTTAAGATTGATTGTTTTTTATAAGATAAGTTTAATGCTAGCTCGCAACTTACCTTGGCTTCTTGCTGCACTCGCGTAACAGGTAGTCAGCCTGCCACACAGGCTCCTCATGGAGTGCAATGTAAGGCAGGTGGTTAGAGCGTTGGACTAGTAACCGGAAGGTTGCAAAAACGAATATCCGAGCTGACAAGGTAAAAATTTGTCGTTCTGCCCCTGAACAAGGAAGTTAACTCACCGTTCCTAGGCCGTCATTGAAAATAAGAATGTGTTCTTAACTGACTAGCCTAGTTAAATAAGGGTATTTTCTTTTTTATAATAGGCAAATCGGTGTCCAAAAATACAGATTACCGATTGTTATATGAACTTGAAATCGGCCCTAATTAATCGTCCGACCTCTATAATCTACTGTTTTAATTTGCTTTGTTATTGATGATGCCATCTGATTTGACTAAATCTGATATTTTTGTATTGCCTATCATATACCTAAAGTATTAGCTTCACCCCACTTTGTAATAATTTTGGAAAATTAACAATACTCACCAGTATAAAATTACATCCAACCACAGTTGCAGGTTTCATTAAAGCTCCATCCAGTAAAAATCATAGACTGCATTGAGGGACATTTTAACCTAACACTAAACTGAGCTATAACTTTCTCTTTCCTAAAACTCATCACCACACTGTTTTAGCGAGTGGGATTTACAGAAAATTGAGTTATTAGAAAACTTATTGAGAGTGATTGTGATAAGTGATTGTGATAAGGTCCAGGAGTTTTCATGTAGGTGATTCATGCTTCTTCTCAGGACGATTCAGAGGATCACCCAGATCATATAAGCAGACTCAGCCATGTGACTGAGAACTCTATCGACACCAGGTAAACACCATATTTCTCTCTACATTTATCTAAATCTTGCAGCCATTGCCTCAAACTATATTATACTTCGCAAACTATAGGATAGTAGTATGCTTAATGCAAAAAAACTTCCATTATTGGTAGGTTAATAACTACTACACAGTACTGCAACATGATATTCCATTCTATTTTCAAATACTATGACATTGTTTGAAACGTAACTACTGCTTTTAATCAGGGCAAGGCGACCGGAAACATGACCGAATGAATACAAACAGTGTAGCTATTCCCTCCGCAAGGCAATCAAACAAGCTAAGCGTCAGTATAGAGACAAAGTAGAGTCTCAATTCAAAGGCTCAGATACGAGAGGTATGTGGCAGGGTCACCTCCACCCTACCTGACACCCTAGACCCACTCCAATTTGCTTACCGCCCCAATAGGTCCACAGACGACGCAATCACACTGCACACTGCCCTAACCCATCTCGACAAGAGGAATACCTATGTAAGAATGCTGTTCATCGACTACAGCTCAGCATTTAACACCATAATACCCTCCAAACTCGTCATTAAGCTCGAGACCCTAGGTCTTGACCCCGCCCTGTGCAACTGGGTCCTGGACATTCTGACAGGCCGCCCCCAGGTGGTGAGGATAGGAAACAACATCTCCACCCCGCTGATCCTCAACACTGGGGCCCCACAAATGTGCATTCTCCGCCCTCTCCTGTACTCCCTGTTCACCCATGACTGCGTGGCCATGCACGACTCCAACTCAATCATCAAGTTTGCAGACGACACTACAGTGGTAGGCTTGATTATCAACAACGACGAGACAGCCTTCAGGGAGGAGGTGAGGGCCCTCGGAGTGTGGTGTCAGGAAAATAACCTCACACGCAACGTCAACAAAACAAAGGAGATGATCCTGGACTTCAGGAAACAGCAGAGGGAGCACCCCCCTATCCATATCGACAGGACAGTAGTAGAGAAGGTGGAAAGTTTTTTTTTTAAGTTCCTCGGCGTACACATCACGGACAAACTGAAATGGTCCAACGACACAGACAGCTAGGTGAAGAAGGCGCAACAGTGCCTCTTCAACCTCAAGAGGCTGAATAAATTTTGCATGTTACCAAAACACTCACAAACTTTTACAGATGCACAATTGAGAGCATCCTGTCAGGCTGTATCACCGCCTGGTAGGGCAACTGCTCCGCCCACATCTGCAAGGCTCTCCAGAGGGTAGTGAGGTCTGCACAACGCATCACCGGGGGCAAACTACCTGCCCTCCAGGACGACCTACACCACCCGATGTCACAGGAAGGCCAAAAAGATCATCAAGGACAACAACCACCCGAGCCACTGCCTGTTCACCTCGCTATCATCCAGAAGGCGAGGTCAGTACAGGTGCATGAAAGCTGGGACCGAGAGACTGAAAAACAGCTTCTATCTCAAGGCCATCAGACTGTTAAACAGCCACCACTAACATTTAGTGGCTGCTGTCAACATACTGACTCAAATCTCAAGCCACTTTAATAATTCAAAATTGGATGTAATAACAAGAAATGCATGGGGATCATTTTCATTTCTGGTAAACCTTGGTCATTTCTATTTTGTTTTTATTTCCTTAGGCCCTCAAGTTCTCTGACAAAAAGCTCCCGAAAGTCGCAGAGTGTGTGTTCGTACACAGCAGAGTCCAAATACTTGGGGTCGCTGAAAGTTCTGGATCGTAAAGTGCAGATGAAGGAAGCAGAGCCCGGATCTGCAGATTCTCTCAGGGCGGCCATATACCAGGTATGGGCAGGATTTGATTGGATGACTTTGATTGGATGACTTTGTATATATGCATGATTGTGATAAGGGGCAGGAGTTTTCCCTGACCGTGTGACCTGAGCAGAAAACCTTTGGGCCCTATGCAGAATATATGAGAAAGATGAAATGGTATCTTTTGTGTCTCCGTTATGATTATTAATTTACGATACAGTGCATTTGGAAAGTATTCAGACCCCTTGACTTTTTCCACATTTTGTTACGTTACAACTTTATTCTAAAATTGATTAAATCGTTTTTCCCCCTCATCATTCTACACACACTACCCCATAATAACAAAGCAGAAAAAATGTTTTAATACATTTTTGCAGATGTATTTAAAAAAAATTGAACGGAAATATCACATTTACATAAGTTTTCAGACCTTTTACTCAGTACTTTGTTGAAGCACCTTTGGCAGTGATTACAGCCTGGAGTCTTATTGGGTGTGACGCTACAAGCTTGGCACACCTGTATTTGGGGAGTTTCTCCCATTCTTCTCTGCAGATCCTCTCAAGCTCTGTCAGGTTGCACAGCTATTGTCACGTCTGTCCAGAGAGGTCCTTGGGAGACTTGTCCTGAAGCCACTCCTGTGTTTTCCTGTTGGAAGGTGAACCTTTGCCCCAGTCTGAGGTCCTGAGTGCTTTGGAGCAGGTTTTCATCAAGTACCTCTCAATACTTTGCTCTGTTCGTCTTTCCCTTCACCCTGACTAGTCTCTCAGTCCCTGCTGCTGAAAAACATCCCCACAGCGTGATGCTGCCACCAGCATGCTTCACTGTAGGGATGGTGCCAGGTTTCTTCCAGACGTGGCGCTTGGCATTCAGGCCAAATAGTTCAATCTAGGTTTCATCAGACCAGAGAATCTTGTTTCTCATGGTCTGAGAGTCATTTAGGTGCCTTTTGGAAAACTCCAAGCAAAGTGGCTTCTGTCTGGCAACTCTCTGCAGAGATGGGAGAACCTTCCAGGAGGACAACCATCTTCACAGAGGAACTCTGAAGCTCTGTCAGTGACCATCGGGTTCTTGGTCACCTCCCTGACAAAGGCCTTCTCCCGTGATTGGTCAGTTTGGCCAGGCAGCCAGCTCTAGGAATTGTCTTGGTGGTTCCAAACTTCTTCCATTTAAGAATGATGGAGGCCACTGTGTTTTTGGGGACCTTCAATGCTGCAGACATTTTTTGGTACCCTTCCCCAGATCTGTGCCTTGACACAATCCTGTCTCGGAGCTCTACAGACAATTCCTTCGACCTCATGGCTTGGTTTTTGCTCTGACTTGCATTGTCAACTGTGGTATCTTCTATAGACAGGTGTGTGCCTTTCCAAATCATGTTCAATCAATTCAATTTACCACCGGTGACTCCAAGTTGTAAGAACATCCAACTCAAGGATGATCAATGGATACTAGATGCACCTGAGTTCAATTTCGAGTCTCATAGCAAAGGATCTGAATACTTATGTAAATAAGGTATGTGTTTTATTTTCAATACATTTGCAAAAAAATAAAACAGTTTGCTTTGTCTTTATGGGGTAATTGTCTATAGATTGATGAGGAACATTCTTTATTAAATCCATTTTAGAATAAGGCTGTAACATAACAACTTTTTGAAAAAGTAAAGGTGTTTGAATACTTTCCGAATGCACTGTATCTACCCTACCTCATCACTGTGTGTGTATGTATGTATGTATGTATATATATATATATATATAACCATTTTCTGAAAATAACAGGAATGGCTGAAAAAAAAAAGAGAGAAGTTGCAAGAGACAATGCAAACAAGGAAAGAGGAACAAACATTAAAGGAAGAGAAGAGGAGAAAGGTAAAGGTGAAAATGTTGGCACTGCATCTTAAAAGTTTAATTTATTTGCAGAATAATATTTCTATAATCAATTTATAGATTTGTAAAAAATTATTCAGATAATTCATTTTAAGAATGACCTTTCCGCCCAAGGTATGCATTATACATAACTTAAACTACAAATGCAGCCGTTTTAGGTCCTGTAGGTCTTAAGAGCACCTCATGTATTAATAGTAAATGATACAAGAAGAAAACAGCTAATCATCAAATAACACATTATTACCTCTGTCCACAGGATGAGCAAGCTAAAATGGACGATGCCAAGGCCTCTTATGAGGCTTGGAAAGAAAAGAAAACCGAAGTCATCAAAGCAAAAGTCAAAGAAAAGCAAGATGTGATCAAAAAGAAGCAAAGAGAAATTTATGAACAAGAAGAGAAAAAGGAATCTGCTAAAAAGGTATATACTGTGTGTACAAAACATTAAGAACACCTGCTCTTTCCATAACAGACTGACCAGGTAAATCCCTGTGAAAGCTATGATCCCTTCTTGTAGTCACTTGTTAAATCCACTTCAATCCGTGTAGATGAAGGGGAGGAGACGGGTTAAAGAAGGATTTTTAAGCCATGAGATATTTGAGACATGGATTGTGTATGTGTCCCATGGGCAATACAAAATATGGAAGTGTGTTTTGAACGGGGTATGCTAGTAGGTGGCTAACGCACCAGTTTGTGGTCCAAGGTCCAATGCAGCCATTTTTTATCTCAATATAAAATCATTTCTGAGTGACAATTAAGTACCCAGGTCAAAAAGCTTCTTAGCAAAGAGCAACATTCTGGGAGGGGTCTGAGTGGGGAGGGGGAAGCTGAAAACTAGGGGTTATTGGCATAGAGGTTTGGAACTCTTTCTTATTGGTGTAATAACTAATTTGCTGACTGGTGATGTCAGGCCAAAACTCCATCCCACCAAAACAGGCTGACATTTCAGGCAGTCTTTTCAAACCGCTCTTACACTAAAAGGGCATTATCATAATTTTCTCAATTCCACAGTATTATTCCAACCTGGTAGTGTGGAAATGTGTATATATAAAACAGTCAAAACGCATTTTTGATTGCGCTGGGCCTTTAAGTAGTTATTAAGCGTCACAGAATATATCTCAATGCATTATCTGCATTTATGCAAACATTATCTGCATTTATTCATATCTTTATGAATGTATGTCCCTGCAGGTTTTTGAAAAGTGGAAGCAGGGACATGATGAACTTCTCAAAGAGAAATACACGAAACAGAAGGAGGCTGAAAATAAACTAAAACAGAAGAAAGAAGAGAAGGAAGAGGAGAGAAAGAGAGATTCCATATCTGCCATTTCTAATTGGTGAGAGCATCAAAAGGTGGTCCTTGGTGGCCCAATTTGGTTAAGGTGTGGCACTAGCAATGTCAAGGTCATGGGTTCAATTCCTGCAGGGATCACAAACATATTAAAATGTATGCTGACTACTGTAGACTAAGTCACCTTGGGTAAATTTGCCTGCTAAGTGGCATATTATTTTTCAAACATCAGTTTGATGTTGATCTTTTCTAAAGTAACAAGCTTGGATGAAAGCTCTTTAAAATCACAGATAGAAATGTATTGGTCAGTTACACTAGAGGGCGTTACAGTATTGGCATAGATACAGGATATGAATGAATCAAACTATACAATTGCCTTTTTTCTTCCCCTGGAAATTACATAGGAATGAAAGGAAGAAGGATGTTGTCCATGAAAAAGTGAAAACGGAGCGTCGGAAAGAGAAGATCAAAGAGGAAGAGGAGAGATACGAAAAAGAAGAGAAGGATAGGATGGCCTTGGAGATGTATGAAAAATGGCTGGTATGTACACTACCATTTTTTTGTCCATTAAAATAACATCAAATTGATCAGAAATACAGTGTAGACATTGTTAATGTTGTAAATGACTATTGTAGCAGAAAATGGCAGATAAAGATAATAATAATAATTTAAAAATAAAATGGAATATCTACATTATCAGCAACCATCACTACTGTATTCCAATGGCACGTTGTGTTAGCTAATCCAAGTTTATAATTTTAAAAGGCTAATTGATCATTAGAAAACCCTTTTGCCATTATGTTAGCACAGCTGAAATGGTTGTCCTGATTAAAGAAGCAATAAAACTGGCCTTTAGACTGGTTGAGTATCTGGAGCATCAGCATTTGGGTTCGATTACAGGCTCAAAATGGCCAGAAACAAAGACCTTCTGAAACTCGTCAGTCTATTTTTGTTCTGAGAAATTGAGGCTATTCCATGCACAAAATTGCCAAGAAACTGAAGATGTACAACACTGTGTACTACTCCCTTCACAGAACAGAGCAAACTGGCTCTTACCAGAATAGAAAGTGGTGCACCGGGGCCTCCCACTCAACTGAGCAAGAGGACAAGTACATTAGAGTGTCTAGTTTGAGAAACAGACGCCTCACAAGTCCTCAACTGGCAGCTTCATTAAGGAGTACCCGCAAAACACAACGTCAACTGTGAAGAGGTGACTCCGGGATGCTGGCCTTCTAGGCAGTTCCTCTGTCCAGTGTCTGTTTGCCCATCTTAATCTTTTCTTTTTATTGGCCAGTCTGTGATATGGCTTTTTCAACTCTGCCTAAAAGGCCAGCATCCCGGAGTCGCCTCTTCACTGTTGACGTTGAGACTGATGTTTTGCGGGTACTATTTAATGAAGCTTCCATTTGAGGACTAGTGAAGCTTCTGCTTCTCAAACTAGACACTCTAATGTAATTTTCCTCTTGCTCAGTTGTGCACCGGGGCCTCCCACTCCTCATTCTATTCTGGTTAGAGCCAATATGCGCTGTTCTGTGAAGGGAGTAGTACACAGCACTATACGAGATCTTAAGTTTCTTGGCAATTTCTCGCATGGAATAGCCTTCATTTCTCAGAACAAGAATAGACTGACAAGTTTCAGAAGAAAGGTCTTTGTTTCTGGCCATTTTGAGCCTGTAATTGAGCCCACAAATGCTGATGCTCCAGATACTCAACCAATCTCAAGAAGGTCAGTTTTACTTCTTTAATCAGGACAAAGGTTTTCAGCTGTTCTAACATACTTGCAAAAGGGTTTTCTAATGATCAATTAGACTCTTAAAATTATACACTTAGATTAGCTAACACAACGTGCCATTGGAACACAGGAGTGATGGTTGTTGATGATGGGCCTCTGTACGCCTATGTAGATCTTGCATTAACAAAATCTGTTTCCAGCTACAATAGTCATTTACAACATTAACAATTTCTACACTGTATTTCTGATCAATTTGATGTTATTTTAATGGTCAAAAATGTTGCTTTTCTTTAAAAAAACAAGGAAATTTCTAAGTGACTTTTGAACGGTAGTGTATACACACAGACCACATTTAAGCGGCTTTATAGTCCCAGTCGGTATTCAATTCACGTAATAATAAGGAATTCCCCTCGACCACGCCCACAAATTGGGGAAAACCAACATTGAAAACCAACATCCTATTGGATCCCCTTGTAAAAGAGGCAACTTTGTCGTCAACTTTTTTGTTATACAGAAAAAAATCTGATCAAATTGTATTGGTCACATTCACATATTTAGCAGATGTTATTGCGGGTGTTCCACATTTTGTTACGTTACAGCCTTATTTCTGATTTATTTTAAATTTTTATATATGTTAGTTTTTTTTAATCAATAGTGAAGACATCAAAACTATGAAATAACACATGGAATCATGTAGTAACCAAAAAAGTGTTATACAATATATTTGGAGTTGTTTATCTTCAAAGTAGCCACCCTTTGCCTTAATGACAGTTTGAAGTAGCAGTTTTTATTTTTTTACACTTTACATTGACAAATTTAAGGCACTTTCTGAATTTACTGACTTCAATTTGAATTGAACCCAACCCGCCATGTTGACAATTAAATGTTCTGCCAATTGAGCTACTATGTTGTCTGCAATTCTCCTACAGAGAAGGAAAGAACGCCAACAGACAAGACAGAGGAAGGAGAGACAGATACAAGCTATTCTACAAGACGATCCACCGCCCCCTTGGAGTCCACCAAGTAAAACTGTGCCTTTTGGAAAATAATCCCTGCACAGCCTATGGATTTATGTCACTAAATATGGAGTTTGCCTATTTAGATTGTTGTATGTTTTTATCATGACTGAAATTGTGTTATTTATGAAATTGTACAAAATTCAATTGAATGATTTTTGGAATTCTGTGTACTTTTTTCTGTATTGAAATGTAATTTTGCATGACACATTTCTTCATGACTTCATACATGGAGAAACTCAACACAACAGAGCCATACATACTATGTATGTACAGTACACACTTTGTGTGTGTGTGTGTGTGTGTGTATACAGTGCCTTGCGAAAGTATTCGGCCCCCTTGAACTTTGCGACCTTTTGCTACATTTCAGGCTTCAAACATAAAGATATAAAACTGTATTTTTTTATGAAGAATCAACAGCAAGTGGGACACAATCATGAAGTGGAACGACATTTATTGGATATTTCAAACTTTTTTAACAAATCAAAAACTGAAAAATTGGGCGTGCAAAATTATTCAGCCCCTTTACTTTCAGTGCAGCAAACTCTCTCCAGAAGTTCAGTGAGGATCTCTGAATGATCCAATGTTGACCTAAATGACTAATGATGATAAATACAATCCACATGTGTGTAATCAAGTCTCCGTATAAATGCACCTGCACTGTGATAGTCTCAGAGGTCCGTTAAAAGCGCAGAGAGCATCATGAAGAACAAGGAACACACCAGGCAGGTCCGAGATACTGTTGTGAAGAAGTTTAAAGCCGGATTTGGATACAAAAAGATTTCCCAAGCTTTAAACATCCCAAGGAGCACTGTGCAAGCGATAATATTGAAATGGAAGGAGTATCAGACCACTGCAAATCTACCAAGACCTGGCCGTCCCTCTAAACTTTCAGCTCATACAAGGAGAAGACTGATCAGAGATGCAGCCAAGAGGCCCATGATCACTCTGGATGAACTGCAGAGATCTACAGCTGAGGTGGGAGACTCTGTCCATAGGACAACAATCAGTCGTATATTGAACAAATCTGGCCTTTATGGAAGAGTGGCAAGAAGAAAGCCATTTCTTAAAGATATCCATAAAAAGTGTCGTTTAAAGTTTGCCACAAGCCACCTGGGAGACACACCAAACATGTGGAAGAAGGTGCTCTGGTCAGATGAAACCAAAATTGAACTTTTTGGCAACAATGCAAAACGTTATGTTTGGCGTAAAAGCAACACAGCTCATCAACCACAACACACCATCCCCACTGTCAAACATGGTGGTGGCAGCATCATGGTTTGGGCCTGCTTTTCTTCAGCAGGGACAGGGAAGATGGTTAAAATTGATGGGAAGATGGATGGAGCCAAATACAGGACCATTCTGGAAGAAAACCTGATGGAGTCTGCAAAAGACCTGAGACTGGGATGGAGATTTGTCTTCCAACAAGACAATGATCCAAAACATAAAGCAAAATCTACAATGGAATGGTTCAAAAATAAACATATCTAGGTGTTAGAATGGCCAAGTCAAAGTCCAGACCTGAATCCAATCGAGAATCTGTGGAAAGAACTGAAAACTGCTGTTCACAAATGCTCTCCATCCAACCTCACTGAGCTCGAGCTGTTTTGCAAGGAGGAATGGGAAAAAATTTCAGTCTCTCGATGTGCAAAACTGATAGAGACATACCCCAAGCGACTTACAGCTGTAATCGCAGCAAAAGGTGGCGCTACAAAGTATTAACTTAAGGGGGCTGAATAATTTTGCACGCCCAATTTTTCAGTTTTTGATTTGTTAAAGTTTGAAATATCCAATAAATGTCGTTCCACTTCATGATTGTGTCCCACTTGTTGTTGATTCTTCACAAAAAAATACAGTTTTATATCTTTGTTTGAAGCCTGAAATGTGGCAAAAGTTCGCAAAGATCAAGGGGGCCGAATACTTTCGCAAGGCACTGTATGTGTTCTTTTACTTCTCTTATTATTTCACTTTGCACCATCTCAGCTGAGCCCTCAAGAACTTTGTTCTGGATTTGGTGGCTTGTGTACTTAGCATTGCCACATGCATTCATCCTTTTCTCTATAAGAGGGTTATGCTTTGCTATTTTTTTCTAAGATTGTCAAAAAATGACCCTTGTTGTGAGAGTCATCAGACTCTCGATGACCTCTGCGCTATATTTTGAGTGTCAGTTAATAGGAGCACATCTGCAATTGTTTTAATGTAAGTACAGTTTTTCACCACTTTCTTTTTCCGGTCCTCATTCAGGAGTTGCTGTCAATAGCCCTTTTATGCTGATTCCAAGCATACATAGCATTGATATGATGCTCTGCATTCGAATGGAGCTTAAACCCAGAATCTTTAAACAATGCCTTTTTCCAGTTACAAAACCCTGACTGTGATGTGAAGGCAGATTCAGGTGTATTGGGCAGAGAAAAATGCCTACAGGCAAAACAATAAGTTGAATCTTGGCTTACAGAATATTCAAGCCATGAATTGTTCTCATACCGGGAGCTGTTGAAAGCCCTTTTCCTAGTACCATGCTCAGTTCTGGGAAATGTTTTCAAACACGGCTGTACAGGACCCTCTTCTCTGGATCTTGAAATGTCTTAAATACACATTAAATAATGTGTCATATCTCTATAGAAATGTATAATTAATGGATCCACAAGATTAGATACTAACAGCTGCTAACTAAAATGTGTAGTTTAAAGAATAGGCCTGGCCTACCATTGTGTCCTTCTGGAACAGCATATCTGGTGCTTGATGCAGTTGGGAGGGGCTCGATGACACCTCCTGGCAGCTCTAGCTCACTGTCTTGCTCAGAGTCAGAGGTCTCTGTGTCATCCCTTGATACATCTATTACATTAAAATAAAACAAGAACCATTAGTGTATAATCAAAATAAAAATGCCACAGCCATCAAAACAAGAACACACATGAATCAACAGCCAACATTTTAAAGTGAGGTTTAATCTGACAAAACCATCTATTACAAGCTGAAGCTAAACTTACATTCTGAATTGGGCATGTGACTGACTGCCTGATAGATGCTCTGACCCGGTGGTGGTAGACTGGGTCCTTGTGAAGTCTGACCACACTGACTCTGATGAGCCTCATGTAGGGAGCTGCTCTGGGGTCCGGTGGTGATGCAAGGGCTGGGGTCTGTTTGCACCTGATCTGCCTGTTTGTGCTTCTTTAAAAAGAAGTCTGATATCTCCCTTTCTTTTCATATGTAATTGACCCTATGCAAAAATAAGACAGTCTATGGTTACATATAAGCATCCAATTACCCAAATGTTTGTCCAATCTCAAGTACAAATCCCCATTATCATAACTGTACCTTAAAATCAACTGCCTTAGTTACTAGTTAGATCATGGCTAGCCCTACTCTGCAGTAAGTAACTTAGTTAGCTATAATTTCTTACACCTTTACGATAGCAAACAGGCTATCTGCAAATTGTGGTCATCTTTTGAGTAATATGATTTTTCGTTTTGAGTTAAAGTACGAAAATCTAACTGAGTTCATGGATTTCAAATGGCTGAATGTTAACTTCCGTAACATTGACAGCTGTAGCCTACTAGTTACCCCACATTAACTAAACATTCATATACTGAAACAGATGTAAATATAATGTTAGGCTAAATTGGGAACCGGTCTCTCTTATCTGATTAACTGTCTGTTAATGGAGCCAAAGGTAAGTTTTAAGGTTTAGCATCGGGTTTAAGTTTCCTGAACAACTTTTACGAAAGTTGAGTCGCTGTGTAAATTAACATGTTAATTTACACAGCGACTCAACTTCCGTAGAAGTTGTTCAGGAAACTTAAACGCGATGCTAAAATTTACTTAAAATATTGTAACGATCTTGGGTTTATAAGCGCGAAAATCGCATGAGCATGTTTTTGCGGCACAGTCGATAGCGCGCCGGACCTTGGGCTCGAAGGTCGAGGGTTCGAGACCTGCTCCCTGCCTGTTTCATTACATTGGTGTCGGAAGTGATCAGACCTCGCATCCACGACAGTGCGTGTGCTTGGCCGGTGAGCGCGTTCCTGTAAGACGTAGAGTCGCAAGCTAGCGCGAGGACGCTGGGTTTATAAACGCTGAAATTAACTCGGGTTCGAGACCTGCACCATGCTGTTTCATTACAATATGATAATTTCGCCAACCGTGAAAAGAGCTCGCTATGGAAATATTTTCTCTTCTGTATCTCGCAACCAACGTTAATATTCTCTCTTCCACGTCCTCGACTTGAAAACTCAAAATAAATGTTTATTTCAAGAAGAGGTGAAATGAGATGTCAATCCGCATCAAACTGCCAGTAGCGAATGAAATTCGGGCATAGTTTATGTAATAGGGTTCCTCTGTGCTTTTTGCATGCGACATTTCTGGGTGCATTACATGCATTCTGGCAGGAGGGTATGATAAATTATCTTAAATTGGAGTGTTTATGTCGTAGGAGCAGGAACCAATGGTTCTTCTCAAATCTTCCTTTAGATATGTTTGCCATTTGTTCATTACAGGTTCTCAACCATCAGGTAGAGTTTAATTCAACCCATGATATAACTTGGCAATCAAATTCTTTGGCGTAGCAGTTTCATTCGGCAATTTGTTGACGCGATTGAATAAGATTTCTGAACTCAAATCAGAACTGCCTTGGATAATCCAAATCTTTCTTGTCATTGATTGAATGATCCGTCATAGTGCACATGTTCAAAAATCATGATGCCACTTTGGAAACAGGATTTAAAGGTGTTATCATTAAACGCTGGAGGTACGGTGAGGTTATTCCAAATAGGGGTGCCTGGCGAAATTGGTTCTTCCACCTCATTAATTTATGTACATTTTTTCAAACAATTTTAAAACAGTGTTTGCTGATATACACTGAGTATACAAAATATGAAGAACAACTGCTCTTTCCATGACAGACTGGCCAGGTGAAAGCTATGATCCATAATTGATGTCACTTGTTAAATCCACTTCAATCAGTGTAGATGAAGGGGGAGGAGACCGGTGAAAGAAGCCTTTAGACATCGATTGTGTATGTGTGCCATTCAGACCGTGGTATGGTAGTAGGTGCCAGGCACACCGGTTTGTGTCAAGAATTGCAAAGCTGCTGGGTTTTTCCACGCTCAACAGTTTCCCCTTTCATGGTCGCAGGAAGATGTTTAGGGTTGGGGGTGCTGAAATGTTTTTGTGCGCTGCTGATTACTATTTTGGTCCACTCATACAGGAGTAGTAAAGTCTCAGTGCACTACTTTTGTGATGAAAAATGTATATTTTAACCCCAAAATATATACAGTGGAGCAAAACAGTATTTAGTCAGCCACCAATTGTGCAAGTTCTCCCACTTAAAAATATGAGAGGCCTGTAATTTTCATCATAGGTACACTTCAACTATGACAGACAAAATGAGAAAAATAAATCCAGAAAATCACATTGTAGGATTTTTAATGAATTTATTTGCAAATTATGGTGGAAAATAAGTATTTAATCACCTACAAACAAGCAAGATTTCTGGCTCTCACAGACCTGTAACTTCTTCTTTAAGAGGCTCCTCTGTCCTCCACTCGTTACCTGTATTAATGGCACCTTTTTGAACTTGTTATCAGTATAAAAGACACCTGTCCACAACCTCAAACAGTCACACTCCAAACTCCACTATGGCCAAGACCAAAGAGCTGTCAAAGGAGACCAGAAACAAAATTGTAGACCTGCACCAGGCTGGGAAGACTGAATCTGCAATAGGTAAGCAGCTTGGTTTGAAGAAATCAACTGTGGGAGCAATTATTAGGAAATGGAAGACATACAAGACCACTGATAATCTCACTCGATCTAGGGCTCCACACAAGATCTCACCCCGTGGGGTCAAAATGATCACAAGAACGGTGAGCAAAAATCCCAGAACCACACGGGGGACCTAGTGAATGACCTGCAGAGAGCTGTGACCAAAGTAACAAAGCCTACCATCAGTAACACACTACGCCACCAGGGACTCAAATCCTGCAGTGCCAGACGTGTCCCCCTGCTTAAGCCAGTACATGTCCAGGCCCGTCTGAAGTTTGCGAGAGAGCATTTGGATGATCTCGAAGAAGATTGGGAGAATGTCATATGAAACCAAAATATAACTTTTTGATAAAAACTCAACTCGTCGTGTTTGGAGGACAAAGAATGCTGAATTGCATCCAAAGAACACCATACCTACTGTGAAGCATGGGGGTGGAAACATCATGCTTTGGGGCTGTTTTTCTGCAAAGGGACCAGGACGACTGATCCGTGTAAAGGAAAGAATGAATGGGGCCATGTATCGTGAGATTTTGAGTGAAAACCTCCTTCCATCAGCAAGGGCATTGAAGATGAAACGTGGCTGGGTCTTTCAGAATGACAATGATCCCAAACCCCCCGCCTGGGCAACGAAGGAGTGGCTTCGTAAGAAGCATTTCAAGGTCCTGGAGTGGCCTAGCCAGTCTCCAGATCTCAACCCCATAGAAAATATTTGGAGGGAGTTGAAAGTCCATGTTGCCCAGCAACAGCCCCAAAACATCACTGCTCTAGAGGAGATCTGCATGGAGGAATGGGCCAAAATACCAGCAACAGTGTGTGAAAACCTTGTGAAGACTTACAGAAAACGTTTGACCTCTGTCATTGCCAACAAAGGGTATATAACAAAGTATTGAGATAAACTTTTGTTATTGACCAAATACTTATTTTCCACCATAATTTGCAAATAAATTCATTTAAAAATCCTACAATGTGATTTTCTGGATTTTTTTTCTCATTTTGTCTGTCATAGTTGAAGTGTACCTATGATGAAAATTACAGGCCTCTCTCATATTTTTAAGTGGGAGAACTTGCACAATTGGTGGCTGACTAAATACTTTTTTGCCCCACTGTACATATATTATCAGGGGTTACTTCAGCACCCCGACTATGTCCCGTGTGCATCGAGAATAGTCCACCACCCAAAGGACATCCAGCCAACTTGACACAACTATGGCATGCATGGAGTCAACATGGGCCAGCCTCCCTGTGGAACTCTTCAAACCTTGTAGAGTCCATGTCCCAACAAATTGAGGCTGTTCTGAGGTCTGTTCCTAATTTTTGGTATACTCAGTGTATACCAAAAATCATCAAAGTTTTGATGTCTTCACTATTATTCCACAATGTAGAAAATAGTAAAAATAAAGAACAATCCTGGAATGAGTAGGTGTGTCCGAACTTTTGACTGGTAGTGTGTGTTTGTGTGTGTGTGTGTGTATGTGTGTGTGTGTATATATTACTATCCAACTTTAGCAGCCCAATTGTAACTGAACAGGAATTGAACCCAAGGTACTCTGTGCTCCACAAGACTGTTAGCATATTTTCTAGTTCTGCTCTACTTCTGCACATTGCCGAATTGTTAACAGCTTTTTTTGTGTCAACATCAGGGGAATTGACAGAGGACAGCACCATGTGGCGGAGCCTGTCCAAATATATCTGTGTCTTCTTCCTGCTGGCCCTGTCAGGCATATTTTTCCTGTTAAACAACATCAACGTTCTGGAGGTAAGGGAAGCCATCTGCACTCATAACAAGTCCAACCTCCTTTATTGCTCCCGAGTGGAGCAGCAGTCTAAGGCACAGCATCTCAGTGCAAGAGGCATGACTACATTCCCTGGTTTGAATCCAGGCTGTATCACATCCGGCTGTGATTGGGAGTCCCATAGGGCGGCGCACAATAGGACCAGCGTCGTCCGGGTAGGCCGTCATTGTAAATAAGAATTTGTTATTAACTGACTTGCCTAGTTAAATAAAAATACAAAATTATAATAATATTCTTCTCACATTGCTTCCATCACCATCTACCTCCTTTACCTCTCGCCGAGCCGTGCTGTTTACGCCCAGTTTTCATTCAAATTAATGGGAGCGTTGCACGCTCTGCAAAAGTTGCACTTTATGCAGCATGCCTGTTAGTGACCTTTACGTTTCTCCTTAGCAGAATATGAACTGCCAAACAGTGTCAACATTATACCAGCTCCAGAGCAGCATCCACACAGCTTTCTTTTCCAAGGCCCCTTTTCCTCTGGACCGCAACCATAACTACTGTGGCCTCCTGGGCCAGGAGCCCTCAGCCGAGGAGGCTCTGGAAGAGCGTTACCTCCTGGAGTCTATCGCCTGGCCAGAGCCTATGCACCATTCTGAGAGTGTGTCCCTGGACCACACCAGTGATCCTGCACACAGCTTTTTTGTGATCCTGCCAGCAAGGGGCAGGAGTGAGTGGTATGTGGGAGACCAGCTGGAGGCTTTTGTCCAGATGTACGATTTTCAGGGGCATCCCAAGAGCCATGGTGGAGACTTCTTGCTGGCCCGACTGCACTCCTCTAAATTGGAGGCAGGCGTAGCAGGACAGGTGCTGGACCACAGGAATGGGACCTACTCTGCCATGTTCCCATTACTATGGCAAGGTTCTGCACAGGTGGAGATGACACTGGTCCATCCAAGTGAGGCAGTACATGTTCTACGACGGTTACGAGAGGAACGGCCCGACCGGGTTTTCTTTAAGAGTCTCTTCCGCTCTGGAAAACTGTCCCAGACAACTGTATGTAACTTGTGTCTGCCAACAAGCCAGAAGCCGCTGTGCAATTACACAGACGCCCACACGGAGGAGCCCTGGTACTGCTACAAGCCCAAACTGCTGAGTTGTGACACACGGATCAACCATGCAAAGGGAGGCTATGTGAAAGGTCTGCTCACCAACAAAGAGGCATTGCTCTTTCAGAGGTTAGTAAGGTGTACCGTACGTGAGTGAATGAGTGTAAAAGTGTGTCTCATTTAATCACAGACTTTGTTTCCGATGTATCAGATTGCTTGTTGCAGTGTTTATTTAAAATTAACTGCTGTGTATTTATTTATTTTTTTCTCAGTGGTGTAAACATCAAAGTTCACATTCATCCTTCAGGGTCTGACAGTGTCACTGTGCTGCCTGAGAAAAAAGGTAGGCGAGCAAGGAGATGCTACAGTAAAACTGTGTGTTTATTGGTTTTGTACTTCCTTGCCAGCCTACCTGCTATCCAGCTAGCTGCTATTAACTGCCACGTGGCTGTATACTTCAACCCTGGAGAGGTTCTGCGTGTGCAGGATAGTATTCCATCCCACTACTGCATCTACAGTAATGTAAGGCAGGGAAGCGCCAGCACCTTTGTTTCCATTGTGTTGTGTACTTGCAAAGTGATGATGCTAGCTGGTGCATCATGCTTGTGTTCCTCTTTCAGACAAAGCAGACATGGAGAGAAGCAGCATGAAGATGGAACCTACCAGAATCACTCCTTCCGGGTATTACTTCCAAGGGTCATGGCGAGCGCTGACTGGTGATGTAATACGGCAGTTTAACGACTCGTCTGCCATTACTCAGTGTCTGAAGGGCAAGGTGGTGTACATGTACGGAGACTCTACTGCCAGACAGTGGTTTGAGTACCTCAACGACTTATTACCAGGTGAGTGCTGTCTGCAAGTAATGTGACGTCTCTCACTCTCTGCTGCCTCAAGTGCTTTCTAACTCTCTCTTCTGTCTTTCCAACTCCCAACCCTCCACTGTTGTCACAGAGCTGAAGCAGTTTAACCTTCACAGTCATAAGAATGTGGGGCCCAACATGGCGGTGGACAGCACCCATAATATCCTTCTGAGGTACCGTTGTCACGGTCCTCCAATCCGCTTCACCAATGTCATTGCCAGTGAGATGCGCTATGTAGCTAACGAACTGGATGGCCTGACTGGTGGGTCGAACACTGTGGTGTTTATTAGCATATGGTCCCATTTCAGCACGTTCCCTGTGCAAGTCTACATTCGCCGACTACGCCACATTCGGCGGGCGATGGTGCGGCTTCTGGACCGGGCTCCGGGGACCATGGTGGTGTTGCGTTCAGCCAACCTCCAGGCCCTGGACCCAGAGGTGAGCCTGTACAATAGTGACTGGTACTCATTGCAGCTGGACGGGGTGCTCAGGGCCATGTTCAGGGGTCTGGATATCTTGCTGATAGATGCCTGGGAGATGACCCTTGGCCACCACCTTCCCCATGCCCTCCACCCTCCCCCCATCATCATAAAGAACATGATAGATATTATCCTCTCTCGTATCTGCCCATGAAGAGCTAACAGATTCTGAGTTGGATTCTGTATTGCTTAAATATCACAGAAGATCCACGTAAGAATGTTGCGTTCATTTCCGATTGATCTCACATATGCAGTGTTTATTGTGAATGCAGTCTCCGCAACCGCGGGAACTTTGCCGTTAATTGTCAGTCGTGCTATAAAGCAGATCTTCAGCGCTACGGATTGAATAGAGCCCTGAGTGAAATGATATGTCAGATTTCTCCATTAGTCAACAAATACATATTAAAAAATGCCTGGCAATTCAAATTTGACCTACCGAACATTCTGTTGATTTATCTGTTTCCATGTCAGGCTGAATGACCTGTTATGAATGTTACTCTCTCAAAATGTGGCTTGGAATGTAAAAAATGACCTGCACATTTGTCTGTGAAGATTTGCCTTATTCTCAACTCCAGAGCATTTAACCAAACTGAAATGATCAAACATATAACTAAGAGGGAAATCACACACAACGAATAGGTGCGTAGCCTGAAACTGAGAAACAATAGAACACAAACTTCCAGACACATAAACACAAAAGTGTACATGTGCGCACACACAGACACAAACACACGCAATAATAATAATAATGTAATGGGAATTTTAATGTTTGTGCTTTTCTTAAAACAAATTTTGGTCTTCTATTCATGTGCTGTTCTAATAACCAATTTCTGTGTTCATGCAAGTCACTGACTGTACAAATTCTCACTATCAGTAGCTGCAATTTGGCAGTACGCCCAGACCATGGTTTGAGAACGAACAAAAGATATCTCAGTTTCAAGGTCTCAGCTTAGAGAGAAAGAAGCCTCTTGAGGTATTGGTCGTCACATGAAAGAAACAAAACGGTAATAATTAATTGTGCTAAAACATGCAAATATAATTTGTCTGTGTACAGTCGTATATACGACAACTGCTGGGTTTGCCCAGGCAGAGCTCCTGATTGACATGTGTACTATGGTGCATTGAGTTGGTTGGAACCTCTCCAGCACACTGACAATAAACAATGATTAATTTAAGATTGACTGAGTGTCCTTGTGTAAGAATTTCCATGACAATAATAACAACAATTTTAAACTAATAATATTCATCATCAGTGTTTAAATTAATTTAGCACTAGTATATAAATAATAAAGAGAGAACAAAAAAGCAAACAAATGGTTTATTTGTTTTGTTGAGTAACCTCTCTCCCCGCAGACACCCCTCTGATTCACTTTGCCCTCCCTCCTTCCCTCCCCCTGACATTCAAGTATATCCCAATACTCAAGTCTTTCTTTCCTCATGTTATTTCCTTCTTCACCACTGTTAGATGTGAGCACAGAAAAGAGATCCACCAGTGCATTTCACCTGTCGAGGCCTGTCAGATCAGCTGTTGTGAAGGAAAGGAGACAAAGAAAGGAAACCAATTAAGTGTATTGGAACAAAGCCATCCAGTGGTTTCACAGCGTTTGAGACTAGAGAGAGACCAACCTGTGTGGTGACTTTTGCAGGTGTGTCTGTGTCACTGGTGCACCGTTGGTCTAATAGAACACCACAGACAGACATCATTCTGCTGACATCTGCCTTTTTTAGGTTGCATGATTGTGTCTGTATGGTCACTGTGGATGTGTGGCTCTATGTGTCTATGTGTGTGTGATGAATTGTGGTGTGTATGTCAGAAACCAAGGTTCTTTATGATCCCAAGAACCACAAACACTGCTCTACAGGACTGACACCAGCAACACACCACCTAGGATTGGAACATACATTTTAGGACTTGATATATTCCTCGTTTTCACACCCCTTGATCTTTTCCACGTTTTGTTGTGGTACAGTCAATTTAAAATTGATTACAATACCCTATAATGCCAAAGTGGATTCATGTTTTTCAAAATGTCTTGGGTCAGTAAGTATTCAAGCCCTTTGTTATGGCAAGCCTAAATAAGTTCAGGAATAAAAATGTGCTTAACATGTTAAGATAATATGTTGTGTGGACTCACTGTGTACAATAATAGTGTTTAACATGTTTTTTAATAACTAACTCATCTCTGTACCCGACACATACCATTATCTGTAAGGTACCTCAGTTAAGCAGTGAATTTCAAACACATATTCAACCACAAAGACCAGGGAGGTTTTCCAACGCCTCGCAAAGAGCACCTATTGGTAGGCTGGTAATAAAAAAATAGCAGACATTGCTTTGGCTACACTGGGAGACAAATTCACCTTTCAGCAGGACAAATATACACTGGAGATGCTTGCCAACACGACATTGAATGTTCCTGTGGCCCATTTACAGTTTTGACTTAAATCATCTTGAAAATCTATGGCAAGACTTGAAAATGGCTGTCTAGCAATCATCAACAACCAAGTTGACAGAGCTTGAATAACTTTTTAAAGAATAATGTGCAAATATTGTACAATCCAGGTTTGCAAAGCTCTTAGAGATTTACCCAGAAAGAATCACAGCTGCAACTGCTGCCAAAGGTGGTTCTAACATGTATGGACTCAGTGGGTTGAATACTTATCACATCAAGATATATTAGTGTTTTGTTTTTCATAATTATTTTACAAATGTAATGCTTCGTGAGCTTAGTTTAACTGTTTTACACCTCTTTAGTAGGACTATTAAAAGGTAACTGTATTGCCTTTCGGCCTTTCTTCTACCTTTACCATTTTGGAAACTGCTTAAACTGGGGGTGGTGTGTTTTGAGTGTGTCATCTCTACCAGGGCCCAGTTTCCCAAAAGCATCTTATGGCCCAGGACTGTCCATCAGTGTACTGGTATCAGTATAGACGGGTTTACGCGATGCGTGTGCAACTATGGGGCAAAACAAACAGGGTTGGCTTAGACTGTTGACAACGTGTAAATTATATTTCGTATCCAAATTTTTATTGAAAACATAAATACATTTGCACAATGAGCACTTGTTGTCTCTCAAATACATTGTTACAGTTGTTGGCTAGCTAGCAAATTTCAGCCATATTAGCATGGACATGACATGTGTCAAAACACCTAAAAACAAGACATGGTATCAATAACAAGATACAATGAGCTGAAACAAACCACCAACGATTCCCCTCATAGCAGCTTCTTCTCATTGTTGCTAGCTATCTGACCATTCAGAATCACACCAATGCACGCCTTCTGGCCACATCGATGCAGGCACATCATTTTCATGATGTTGTCAGCCAACCCGTCTATCTGTAGCTGTTGTAATGATTTAACGGACAAAATGACATGTTTTTAACTTACAATAATAAAAGCTTTTGAGCGAGAGTTGCGTGGCTCGTGTCTATTCTAATTTTTGGCTGCACTTATTGTCAGGAAACATTTGACACATTCACTCATGGTAAACTTTCATTATCATATTTAATCAAATAAAAACAGTTGCTTCGACCACATTCATGAGCATCACTGTCCTTGTCCTGAGTGACAGATTCACATTCATTCTAGCACAACACATTTTCGGCCACTCCTCACATATTCAGAACACTGAATACACCCGGATGCCATCCAGCTGATGTTTCCTAAGGCCTAAGTAAGAACAAACGGGCCTTATTCAGAAAGTAGGAGAGACTATTTTGGATCAGGTCCCCCCGTCCGTGTAATTATAGAAATAATGATCCATAAAACAAAACTGATCCCATATCACCACCACTTTATGAATATGGGCCCAGGACTTAATACATTTGTGGCACTATCAACCATCAGACTTCTCAACACGCACACACACCAAGTTAGTCTGGGACTGAATAAAGAGTCCTGTTGACATTCTTAACATACTCTTCTTGACTTTTTCATTGTATTTATCATATACCTATTTTTGACCTTTACCTTGCACTGTACTCATGTAATGTACAGTATTTGCAAGGACCTTGCATACAGAATTGCTATGTAATATTTTATAGCTTGTGTGGTCTATGGTTCTGTCTGTTTGTGTGATATATAATAATATACAGATTGTCATCTGTGTCAAGATGTGATCAGGAGTAGATTTTTTTTGTGAGCCTTTATTTAACCAGACAAGTCATTGAGAACACATTGTCTTTTATAATAACACCTTGACCAAGGTGGCGCAATGAACCATACAATAAGCAGACAACTGTCAATTTACAGACAAAGGAGCTATAGTTTAGATCCCTGTAACATGGATACAAGGTTATAGTACGAGGAGCCCAGAAGAGTGTACCACCAGTACATCTAGTCACTATTAGTCAATACTTAATGCTTTCCTTGTACCTATGTTTGTCCTGTGTAACTGCATGCTTTTATTTGGGTGGTGAAATCTGTTTTCCAATGGAGTAGGAAGTTACAACTTCAAGTGTGCACTACCACTCAATACTTTTTATAGATATCCATTGTTTAACACTTACTGTGTAGGGTGCCATGGGGTAAGACGCCCCCCTAAGATCAATGTCTAATTGCTGGGGAAATAAGCAACGTTTTGAAAATAATTTGTTGGTGGATGATGGCCATGATTAGGGTAACAAGCTAAAAAGGGAAATTGACAGATTTTTCTTAATTTAATAAAATGCTTCTTTTTTTTCCGACCCTAACCTAACCCTAAACCCTAACCCCTGTTTTGACCCTAACCTAACCCTAACCCCTATTCTGACCCTATCCCTAACCCCTATTCTAATCCTAACCCTGGCCCCTATTTGAACTCTGTACCCTAACCATAAACCTAATCATGCTAGCTTATGCTAACAATCTGTCTAGTATTTATTTCATCTCAGACATTCTGTTTGTGAAGTTGCTAGTTAGCTAACTAGCCTAAATTACAGTTAATGGTCAACCATAAAGGGGTGGTCCCCTCAAGGAGGCGTATCCTACCTGTGATTGTTCTGATTGTTATAGTGTTTTCAGTTGAATTTGGAATCTATGTTGTTTTTTTTGTTTTTTTTAATAGCGTTTTGCCAAAACTAAAAAATCTGCCATGCAATGATGGGCTGCTACTTCTCCATTAACAAACAACTGCTAGCTAGTCAGAGGTCACTTAAATTATAATTTTATCAAAAACGACAGATTTCAGCACCCAAAGAAAAGCTCATAGTTACACAGGACAAACATGGGTACAAGAAAAGTGTTAAAGAATGGATATTTTTACAAGTAGGCCTACCAACTGATAGCTACTTGAGTCTTGAGTCTTGGGGCGGCAGCGTAGGCTAGTGGTTAGAGCGTTGACTAGTAACCGGAAGGTTGCAAGTTCAAACCCCCAAGCTGACAAGGTACAAATCTGTCATTCTCCCCCTGAACAGGCAGTTAACCCACTGTTCCTAGGCCGTCATTGAAAATAAGAATTTGTTCTTAACTGACTTGCCTAGTTAAATAAAGGTAATAAAAATGTTGCTGGTGATGGTATATTCCGCCAACAGTCATTGCTACTCAACTCCATTTGGTTAGACATTTAGTTGGAGTTATGTTTACTAATCTACAGATAAAGCAGACAATTAGCCTATTTTAAAATAACTTAACACATTTCGTAAATGTATGCAATTTACACAATGGATTTGGTGCAGAATGTGTGCCGGTGTGTGAGTATCTTATTGCACTGTCATCACAAAGTTTTAACATTCAATGTGTGAAGTTTGCATTTGAATCAATATATCAATTCTACACATATCTAGTTCCAGTAGGCCTATTACAATTTAGAAAATTGGCATTAGCCCATATGCATTGTATTTAGCTTTAACATTAGATATTGCTAACAGATGCACTCTACACACACATATATTTTAATATTGTTATTTTGCTGTATTATTGACTTTGTATTGTAGATCTGTTACGGTAGAGTAGTGTATAATAATGTGTTGTGTTATGTATTGTTTATTGTATGTAATGCTGATTGGACCTCAGGAAGAGTAGATGCTCCCTTGGCAGCAGCTAATGGGGATCCGGAAAATAAATACAAATACAAAAACACTAACAATAAAATACGACCAATAAACACAATATTGTATTCATGAATTCTCATGAATTCAACAACAACGAATCATTTAGACTTTGTGGCTGTAATAAACCACACAGCACGCAGGCGGAGTTATCTTTCTCGAATATGTCATTGATTGGGCCAAATGATGTGCGTCACACAAAAACAAACATGTCTGACTTCCGTTTTGGAGGGTCGACATAACGAAGAAATCATTACATTTGATCGTATTTTTAAGCTTGCAGAATGGTAAGTGTTACATGAAAGGATTCTGCATATGTTTGCCATGTTTACATTTGCTCATGTTTTGCTTGCCACCCATCCGATCACACCAAAACATGAAAGTAGCCAGTTAGCGAGCATAAGATTACGTTCAGTCAGTGGTGTCTAGCTAGCGAACTAACTCGGATGTTGCATAGTTTAAACTTTTTCCAAAAGGAGCCAGCGTATTTTCTGACACTAATGTCTCTGATTAAAGTCCATGAGCCAGACCCCCAAATGTGGGCCGACGATGTCTCATAGTGATTTGTTAGAAAACATGTGGAGCCGTGCAGCAATGTTAGCTTTCCCATATGGCTTTGACCCTATGACAAACCATATCAGTATACAACAAGTTATTACTCGGAAAGCTTAGATTCACAGCTATCCATCAGACATATTTTCGGTAAATTCAGTTCAACATAACTTTGACCGCTAGGGTACATAAGAATTACCTCTACAAATGGCTTTAAAAAGGAAGCCCTGATACATGTTTTACTTTGTTTGACAACTAGTTATGAAAGGTCATGAAATTACTTTTCAAATTATATATAATATAACCACATTTGAAACGAACAGCTACAACTATTATTTAAAAAATTGGTCATTTACATTAGAATGCTGGAGGCTTAGTTAAACAATTCCATGTAATGGGGCAGCTGTTTATGGGTTGTAACATTGGTAATAGAGGCACACACAAAGCTAGAAAAAGGGTTGTGTAGATGCAGGGTCATCACAGAATGCATGCATTAAACCCACAGAAGCCTTTTTCCAATATGGCCACCAAACAACCCAATGGGGTCTTATTGGACAATATCACATGACCATACCTGTATGAAATATAATTGTAGTATGCCCAAAAGTATATTAAAATGTTTATAGTGATGTAAAATACACAACCACATGAGCCAGGTGTGCCAGATATATATAAATATGTTAAATTATTCACCTAATTGTGGTAAGAATGTGGCCATAAAGCTGTCTGAATCGCTGATTTCTGATCAATAATATCAATAATGTCAATATGTAATTTTCAAACATGGTACATGTGAATAGTCATTTATGTGAACTGATTAACATTATATACTATTTTATCCTATAAACTGTTTTCATAAAACAGGACTAGAAACATGTAGAATTCCATAGGATAAGTTTTCACGTGATAAAGATGAGAGCAGCAAACCATTACACGTAGTCACACTAAATTAAGATGTTTTCTTACTATGGGGCCAAAGCAGTAATATAATTTGCTTTAACAGGCCAACACTAGATTTGACTACACTGACCAAAAATATAAACGCAACATGTAAAGTGTTGGTCCCATGTTTCATGAGCTGAAATAAAAGTTCTCCGAAATGTTCCATATCCACAAAATGCTTATTTCTCTCAAATGTTGTGTACACATTTTTTACATTCCTTTTAGTGAGCATTTATTATTTTCCAAGGTAATCCATCCACCTGACATGAGTGGTATATCAATAAGCTGATTAAACAGCATGATCATTACACAGCTGCACCTTGTGCTGGGGACAATAAAAGGCCAATCTAAAATGTGCAGTTTTGTCCCACAACACAATGCCACAGATATCTCAATTTTTGAGGGAGTGTGCAATTGGCATGCTGACTGCAGGAAAGTCCACCAGAGCTGTTGCCAGAGAATTGAGAGAATTTGGCAGTACGTTCAACCGGCCTCACAACCGCAGACCATGTGTAACCACGCCAGCCCAGGACCTCCTCATCCAGGCTTCTTCACCAGCGGGATCGTCTGAGACGAGCCACCCGGACAGCTGATGAAACTGAGGAGTATTTATGTCTGCAATAAAGCCCTCTTTGTGGGGAAAAACTAATTCTGATTGGCTGGGCCTGGTTCTCCAGTGGGTGGGCAGGGCACCCAAGTGGGTGGACCTATGCCCTCCCAGGCCCACCCATTGCTGCGCCCCTGCCGATCATGTGAAATCCATAGATTAATGAATTTATCTAAATTGACTGATTTCCATATATGAACTGTAACTTAGTAAAAACATTAAATTGTTGCATGTTGCGTTTTTATATTTTTGTTCAGTATACATTGTAATGGAATGTACAGAGCAGGTTTATATTCCTCATAATGAAAACAGCTACTATGATAACACTGTATATTATTTTAATCAGCTCAATTCTGTGACTATTCACATGTACACTACCATTCAAAATTTTTGGGTCACTTAGAAATGTCCTTGTTTTTGAAAGAAAAGCAAATTGATCAGAAATGCAGTGTAGACATTGTTGATGTTGTAAATGACTTTTGTAGTTGGAAATGACAGATTTTTAATGGAATAGGTGTACAGGAGGCCCGTTATCAGAAACCATTACTCTTGTTTTCCAATGGCACATTATGTTAGTTGGGGCGGCAGCGTAGCCTAGTAACCGGAAGGTTGCAAGTTCAAATCCCCGAGCTGACAAGGTACAAATCTGTCGTTCTGCCCCTGAACAAGACAGTTAACCCACTGTTCCTAGGCCGTCATTGAAAATAAGAATTTGTTCTTAACTGACTTGCCTAGGTAAAATTAGTATTTATGTTAGCACAGCTGAAAATGAAGGTTTCATATGTAACCACGGTTATGTGAGCTATATGGATCACTCCAATATATTGGTATCACTCCGCGGCGGAATGATACCTCCGAGGTGAGGATTTACAGATTTACTCCTGTATTTACTTGTGCAAATCTGTAAATCCTCACCTCGGATGTATCTCTCTGAATGTATCCCTAATATATATATATATATATATATATATATATAGACCCCTTGGCCGCAACACGTTCTCTACATCATTGTTGAGGCACATATAGCACTGTAGAGGATTGGAGTGATCCATAAAGCTCACATAACCGTGGTTACATATGTAACCTTTGTTATGTTTCACTATATTGGATCACTCCGATATACACGTACCAGATTAGCTGGTGCTAGAGGTCCCAGCGCGGGACCGAGATGCAGGGGCCGTCAATGTGGAAGGGGGTCCCGGCACAGTCCCCGGAAGGGGATGAGACGCCCAGGACCACTGAACCAACAGCAGATGGAGGTGCCACATTTACCCAGTAGTACAGAGCAAAAGTGCTAGAGGAAGCCCAGCTGGCTGTAGCACAGATCTCAGTGAGGGGCATTCCTCTCAATAGAGCCCAGGATGCAGCCACACCTCGTGTTGAATGTGCCACCACAGATCCCAGCACTGGCATTCCATCCTGGCGGTATGCTGTTGTAATTGTGTCCACTATCCAGTGAGTGAGCCTCTCACCATAGCAGACAAAGAGCTGGTCTGTTCTTACTGACCGTGTTCGCTCCACATAGGTAGCTAGTGCCCGCACAGGGCACAGCATGCTAGAGGGAGGCCCAGACTCCCCCGCCACTGCCGGGGGGTCGTAAGCAGACAGGATAAAAGGGATTTTCACATGCCTGTCTGACAGGACCTTCGGGAGGAATGAATGGTTGGGACGGAGATCTACTCCTTCCCCCAGGGTCCACCCGGTAGCACTCCCAACTTACCGAAAGAGCATGGAGCTCATCCACCCTCTTAAAGAAAGCCACCTTCATAGAGAAGTGTTTCAGGGAGGCAGACTCCCAACGGTTCGAACGGTGGCTTTGCCAAAGCTGCCAAGACCACATCCCAGCTCGCCAGTGAGCGGGTCCTAGCTGGACGCAGGCGACGAACCCCCTTCATAAACCTGGAGACCAAGGGATGGCGCCCCACTGGCCTCTCTATCCACCCCACATGGCAGGCAGATATAGCGGCCAAATACCCTCTCAGTGTAGAGGCTGCCAAGCCCTCATCCAAGCGAGACTGCAGGTATTTGAGGACATACTGTACCCCACATGACTCGGGCACAACCTCAACACCAGTGCACCAAGAGCAGAACCAGTGCCACTGGTATGCCGAGGTTGTAGCCGGCACCCTTGCGCTCTGCATGGTGTTCATTACACCCTCCTGTAGCCCGAAAATGGATCATTGGTGCCGTTCAGTGGCCAAGCCCACAGACTGAGGCGGTGCGGCTTCGGATGCCACAGAGTTTCCCCAGCCTGAGACAGCAAGTCAGGTCTCAGGGGAAGTTGCCAAGATGTCCCAGACAAGGGACAGGAGAAGGCTGAACCAGGGTCGTCTGGGCCAGTATGTGCCGCCAGAGGCAGACAATGCTCTGCCATCCTGGTCCTGTCCAGAACAGCCTGGATCAGGGGAAAGGGGGAATGCATAATGCTCCAGCCCTGGCCAATCGTGAGCTAGAGCATCCAAGCCCAGAGTCCCTGGTGGCTCCGACATGGAGTACCACAAGGGGCAGTGTGCATTGTTCAGGGAGGCAAACGGGTCCGCCTGCACCCTCCCGAACTTGTCCTACAGGTGCTGCACCAGCTGGGGATGTAGGCTCCAGTCCCAAGGTGGCGGACCCTCCCTCGAGGGCATATCCGCTGCCACACTCAGGATGTCAGGTATGCTAGACAGCCGTGAGCCCAGAGAAGTTCCCGTGCTATAAGATTGAGGTGGTGGGATCTCAGTCCACCCTGATGGTTGATGTAAGCCACCACTGTGGTGTTGTTCATTCTCACCAGGACATGTCTTCCTTTCAGATGTGGAAGGAAAGACCACAGGGCCAGCAGTACAGCTCGGAGCTCTAGTGTATAGATGTGCCTGCTGCTCCAAGGGAGTAGCCAACAGCCGCTGGCCAACCTGCCCTTGGTCACACCCACCCAGCCGATCTGGGAGGCGTCTGTGCTGACCAGCTCCCGGCGGCACATCCTCAGCATCTCCACCCCACCTGAGAGAAAGGAACGACAGCTCCACCTCAACAATGCCTGAGGCCCTGTGCGGTAACCTGCAGCTGGCGGTGACGGTGGCGCTTCGGGTGCAGCCAGTGGGAGTTGAACCACTCCTGAAGGGGCCGGAGATGGAGCAGGGCCAGGGGAATCCGCAACGAGGCCGCTGTCAGCAAGCCCAACAGGCGTTGGTGGGTCACCCGCCCCTGCCAAAAGTGGTTGAGGCAAGATAAGTTCGCCCTGAACCCTTCTGGTGGGCAGGTCTGCTCTCATAAGGACTGAGTCCAGTTTCATGCCAATGAAGGCCACCCTCTGGGTTGGCGCCAGATGACTCTTCTTGTCGTTTACAGTAATGCCCAGCCCGCTGATGTGGGTCAGGAGCATGTCTCTGTCCGACAGGACCTGGGACCTGATCGGGGCACAAATCAGCCAATCGTCCAGGTAATGCAGGATCAACAATCCTCGGGACGTGAGAGGCGCCAGGACAGCGTCCATGCACTTTATGTCTGCTCCAGAATGACATCAACCCCTCGGCCAAACGTGAGCCCTGGGGTGACGGGGTGAGTGGCAAATGTGCTCTGAAGAGCAGGTGGCAGACTGGATTAGGCCAGCCAAAAATGACACCGGGAGGTAACCACCTGCACCATGGCCTTCAAGGCAGAGTTCCTCTGTCCAGTGTCTGTGTTCTTTTGCCAATCATTTCTTTTTATTGGCCAGTCTGAGACATGGCTTTTTCTTTGCAACTCTGCCTAGAAGGCCAGCATCCCGGAGTCGCCTCTTCACTGTTGACGTTGAGACTGGTGTTTTGCGGGTAATATTTAATGAAGCTGCCAGTTGAGGACTTTTGAGGTGTCTGTTTCTCAAACTAGACACTCTACTATACTTGTCCTCTTGCTCAGTTGTGCACCGGGGCCTCCCACTCCTCTTTCTATTCTGGTTAGAGACAGTTTGCTCTGTTCTGTGAAGGGAGTAGTGCACAGCGTTGTACGAGATCTTCAGTTTCTTGCCAATTTCTCGCATGGAATAGCCTTAAATTCTCAGAACAAGAATAGACTGACGAGTTTCAGAAGAAAGGTCTTTGTTTCTGGCCATTTTGAGCCTGTAATCGAACGCACAAAAGCTGATGCTCCAGATACTCAACTAGTCTAAAGAAAGCCAGTTTTATTGCTTCTTTAATCAGGACAACCGTTTCAGCTTTGCTAACATAATGGCAAAAGGGGTTTTCTAATGATAAATTAGCCTTTTAAAATGATACACTTGGATTAGCTAACACAACGTGCCACTGGAAAACAGGAGTGATGTTTGATGATAATGGGCCTCTATAAGCTTATAATCTATCTATATATCGATGTAGATATTCTATTAAAAATCAGCCGTTTCCAGCTACAATAGCCATTCACCTCATGAACAATGTCTACACTGTATTTCTGATCAATTAGATGTTATTTTAATGGACAAAAATGTGCCTTTCTTTCAAAAACAAGGACATTTCTAAGTGACCCTAAACAATTGAACGGTAGTGTACATATCCATTTTACATGTTTGATGAGGAAATATTGCAATTATTGATCATAACATGTTCAGAAATCAGCGATTCCGCCAGTCTCATGTATTCTACATCACTATGAAAATGTCTGGGCATACTACAATTATATTTCATACAGATATGGTCATGTGAAATTGTCAAATAACAACAACTTAAACATAAACAATGGACTAGGCCTAATAGCTAAATCCTGTGTGGTCATGATAAGAGTAGGCAGTTATACTGTCCCATTGATTAAAGTATTCATATGTCTTCTCCCCCCAAAACATTAATAGGCTATACTATTTAATGCTTAGAAATGACTTATGAGCTTCTGGAAATTATACAGATTCAGCTTTAACTTTCTGACTTTATCATTATGAAGGTTGTCGGAAACATCATTTTACGCTTGAGAGGGTCTCTGGAGTTCAAGTGCCAGTTGGACAGCACAGATGGTATGTACTGTAGAGGGAATTCTGCCTGTGATTTACATTTCCTCAGTTGATTATGCTCATAAAGTGTGTGTGTGTGTGTGTGTGTGTGTGTGTGTGTGTGTGTGTGTGTGTGTGTGTGTGTGTGTGTGTGTGTGTGTGTGTGTGTGTGTGTGTGTGTGTGTGTGTGTGTGTGTGTGTGTGTGTGTGTGTGTGTGTGTGTGTGTGTGTGTGTGTGTGTGTGCGCGCGAGAGAATCCAGAAATATTAGCCCTGAACTAATGGGTATCTCATTAAACTCAAATGTAAAAGTCAGAAATGATAGTTCTGACATTCATGATTTCCACTAGCGCCTGCTTTTGGCTATATAGCTGATTTAGATTTTTTTTAATTTAACCAGGTAGGCCATTTGAAAACAAGTTCTCATTTACAACTGCGACCTGGCCAAGATAAAGCAAAGCAGTGCGACAAAAAACAACATCACAGAGTTGGACATGGGATAAACAAAAGTACAGTCAATAACAATAGAAAAATCTATATACAGTGTGTGCAAATGGAGTAAGGAGGTAAGGCAATAAATAGGCCACAGTTACAATTTAGCAAATTAGCACTGGAGGGATAGATGTGCAGATGATGATGTGCAAGTAGAAATACTTGTGCGTCAAAAAAGTAAATAAAAACAATATGGGGATGAGGTAGGTAGTTTGATGGGCTATTTACAGATGGGCTGTGTTCAGATAGCTGATGCTTAAAGTTAGTGAGGGAGATATAAGTCTCCAACTTCAGAGATTTTTGCAATTCATTCCAGTCATTGGAAGCAGAGAACTGGAAGGAAAGGCAGCCAAAGGAGGTGTTGGCTTTGGGGGTGACCAGTGAGAAATACCTGCTGCAGCCTGTGCTACGAGTGGGTGTTGTTATTGTGACCAGTGAGCTGAGATAAGGCGGGGCTTTACCTAGCAAAGACTAATACAGTTGAAGTCGGAAGTTTAAATACACAGCCAAATACATTTAAACTCAGTTTTTCACAATTCCTGACATTTAATCCTAGTAAAAATTCCCTGTCTTAGGTCAGTTAGGATCACCACTTTATTTTAAGAATGTGAAATGTCAGAATAATAGTAGAGATAATGATTTATTTCAGCTTTCATTTCTTTCATCACATTCCCAGTGGGTCAGACGTTTACATACACTCAATTAGTATTTGGTAGCACTGCCTTTAAATTGTTTTACTCGGGTCAAACGTTTCGGGTAGCCTTCCACAAGCTTCCCACAATAAGTTGGGTGAATTTTGGCCCATTTCTCCTGACAAAGCTGATGTAACTGAGTCAGCTTTGTAGGCCTCCTTGCTCGCACACACTTTTTCAGTTCTGTCCACACATCTTCTATGGGATTGAGGTCAGGGCTTTGTGATGGCCACTCCAATACCTTGATTTTGTTGTCCTTAAGCCATTTTGACAAACTTTGGAAGTATGCTTTGGGTCATTATCCATTTGGAAGACCCCATTTGCGACTAAGCTTTAACTTCCTGACTGAAGTCTTGATGTTGCTTCAATATATCCACATAATTTTCCTCCTCATGGTGCCATCTATTTTGTGAAGTGCACCAGTCCCTCCTGCAGCAAGCACCGCCACAACATGATGCTGCCACCCCCGTGCTTCATGGTTGGGATGGTGTTCTTTGGCTTGCAAGCCTCCCCCTTTTTCCTCCAAACATAACAATGGTCATTATGGCCAAACAGTTATATTTTTGTTTCATCAGACCAGAGGATATTTCTCCAAAAAGTACCATCTTTGTCCCCATGTGCAGTTGCAAACCGTAGTCTGGCTTTTTTATAGCGGTTTTGGAGCAGTGGCTTTTTCCTTGCTGAGCGGCCTTTTCGATATAGGACTCGTTTCACTGCGGATATAGATACTTTTGTACCCGTTTCCTCCAGCATCTTCACAAGGTCCTTTGCTGTTGTTCAAGGCTTGATTTGCACTTCGCACCAAAGTATGTTTATCTCCAGGAAACAGAATGCGTCTCCTTCCTGAGCGGTATGACGGCTGCGTGGTCCCATGGTGTTTATGCTTGCGTAATATTGTTTGTACAGATGAACGTTGCACCTTCAGGCATTTGGAAATTGCTCTCAAGGATGAACCAGACTTGTGGAGGTCTACAATTTTTTTCTGAGGTCTTGGCTGATTTCTTTTGATTTTCCCATGATGTCAAGCAAAGAGGCACTGAATTTGAAGGTATGCCTTGAAATATATCCACAGGTACACCTCCATTTGACTCAAATTATGTTAATTGGCCTATCAGAAGCTTCTAAAGCCATGACATCATTTGACATTTTGAATTTTTCAAGCTGTTTAAAGGCACAGTTAACTTAGTGTATGTAAACTTCTGAGCCACTGGAATTGTGATACAGTGAATTATAAGTGAAATAATCCATCTGTTATCAATGGTTGGAAAAATTACTTGTGTCATGCACAAAGTAGATGTCATAACTGACTTGCCAAAACTATAGTTTGTTAGCAATAAATTTGTGGAGTGGTTGTAAAACGAGTTTTAATGACTCCAACCTAAGTGTATGTAAACTTCCGACTTCAACTGTATATGTATATATATATATATATATATATACACACACATGCATACACACACAATATACTCCAATGGCATATTGTGTTAACTAATCCAAGTGTATCATTTTAAAAGGCTACTTGATCATTAAAAGCAAAGCTGAAAACGGTTGTCCTGATTAAAGAAGCAATAAAACTGGTTTTCTTTAGACTCGTTGAGTATCTGGAGCTTCAGCATTTGTGGGTTCGATTACAGGCTCAAAATGGCCAGAAACAAATAATTTTCTTCTGAAACTCGTCAGTCAATTCTTGTTCTGATAAATGAAGGCTATTCCATGCGAGAAATTGCCAAGAAACTGAAGATCTGATACAACACTGTGTACTACTCCCTTTACAGAACAGCGCAAAACTTGCTCTAACCAGAATAGAAAGAGGAGTGGGAGGCCCCAGTGCACGACTGAGCAAGAGAACAAGTACATTAGTGTCTAGTTTGAGAAACAGATGCCTCACAAGTCCTCAACTGGCAGCTTCATTAAATTGTATCCACAAAACATCAGTCTCAACGTCAACAGTGAAGAGGTGACTCCGGGATGCTGGCCTTCTATGCAGAGTTCATTTGTCCAGTGTCGGTGTTCTTTTAACCATCTTAATTTTTTATTTTTATTGGCCAATCTGAGATATGGCTTTTTCTTTGGAACTCTGCAAAGCTTGTTTACTATTTGGCTGGCTACTCCATGTGCTTGTGGAAAACACTGATTTGGTATCAACAATTACATTTGTTATTCAAATCTAATTACTACATGAAGCAGGAGGCCTCCTATAGGACACTAGCCTATAACCAGTCAGTTAGTGTTGGTATCTTTTGAAACCTTTTGTGTGTTTTAAAATATGAGTACTACTTCATGTTTTGTGAAGTATGTATGACGTCTTATCTGTATCTTTATACACATTCACCATTGATTGCAAGGAAATCTGGTATCTCTGTTAATGGTCATATTGATTGTGTCTCTTGTGTCGTTACAGTACCACACGTACAAAAGGTCATCTCGAGGACTTTCGAGGCCCTCGGATCCCAGGTGAAAGCAGAATCGCTTGTTCTTAGTCTCTCTAGCAGTCCAGTTTTTCTTTGGCCTAACAAAGGAGGACATGCAACAGCTGGAGAGATCTCTCCGAACAGACCATGTAAAGATCTCCAACAGTTGATCCAGTAAGTGATCATACTTCACAATTTGGAGCCTCTTGTTCTGGGAAAGTAGATTATAAGCTTTGCTTTTAATGATGTAAAGTTGTTTTAGAGTCCACTATTTACCTGGTGTTGTCTTACATGGTAGTATGGTAATTATATATTATTACTTAGTAACAGTAAGGTACCAAGTAGTTACGACTTATTTTGTGCACCTTAATGCATCAATTATCTAATGCATCAACTACTGTAAGTTATTGGCCGAAATGCAGGTTTAGTGTCTCACATGATCATTATGGAATAGAAACCAAAGTAAATGGAAAAACCCTCATCCTGTTTTAGGACAGATGACCAGGAAAGCAGTAGAAAAAAGTCTGCAAAAAAGGACAAAAAGAATCCAACAGCAGTAAGTGTGCTGCTTTTATACCTTAAAAATAGTCTACAGACATGAACTACTTCCTGTAAATCACACATTTTCGTGCCACTTGTTTGTCAATGACAAGATCATTTTTTGTGTGGTTTTTAGTTTTCCTGTACCTCTGTATTTTATTGACTGTCTGTCTTGCTTGCAGGGTATTATAAACCTGACCCTGATGACCGAGGTGACAGAGCCAGGCGTCCTCTCGGCACCCACCCTCCTGAGAGGAAGTAAGAAGCACCACCTCCTGCAAACGACTCTGCCCATGGACTGCGTGGTCAGTGTCCTTTCCAGCGAGAGCATCTCTGTGTATGTCATCCTCAATCACTCTAAAGGAAATGACATGATTTGGTTCAACGCAATTTCAATGAAATTAGACACAGGTGTTAGGAGAATAGAGTACATATTTTTTATTATGTCAAACTATATCAAAGGTCCAATACCAGAACGCTAAGGTAAACTGATGGATAAGTCAATCAATAACCACCAGAGATGTAGCTAGTTCACAAGACAATACAACCACAAACAGGGTGAAACAAAAGAAACTCAGCCTGATATGAACTCAATTCAAACTTCCTTATTCGCAAGGGACAATTTGGTTGTTTAGTTAAACAAAAAATATTTAAAAGTTTAAACCCGGAAACCAGCTCATAATGTTCAACTGAATTGGGCTCTAAATCTTTTTGTTTGTCTGTCGTACATGCAGTGTCTGTGGGACCCTAGTGGGGGCGCTGTGCAGTCAGCTGGGGGACATGGAAAAGGTGGCTCTACGGCACATGAAAGGGACGGCCCTGCTTATTCCCCAGCCGTTCCACTTCCTCCTTCCTGCCCCTGTGGGCCTTGTGACAGTGGTCTACCCAGCGGGTGTGCCCGACAGCCAGCTGGAGATGCGACGCAAGGCAAGGGAAGAATTCCAAACTGACCCCTAGCCCCTACTGTGCTACCCCTAGTACTCTACACTTGTGTATATGTGAAATGCTATGATAGGTATTAAGCAATATGGTAGCAGTGGTGTAAAGTACTTAAGTAAAATACTTTAAGTATTTTTGGGGGGTTATCTGTACTTTACTATTTATATTTTTCACCACTTTTACTTCATTACATTCCTAAAGAAAATAGTGTACTTTATACTCGACACATTTTCCCTGACACCCAAAAGTACTCATTACATTTTGAATGCTTAGCAACACAGAAAATGGTCCAATTCAAACACTTATCAAGAGAGCACACCTGGTCTTCCCGACTGCATCTTATCTGGCGGACTCACTAAACACATGCTTCCTTTGTAAATGACTGTTGGAGTGTGCCCTTAGCTACCCATAAATTTACAAATACAAGAAAATTGTGCCTACTGGTTTGCTTAATATAAGGAATTACTTTTATTTTGATTCTTTAAGTATATTTTAGCAATTACATTGACCGTTGATACTTAATTATATTTAAAACAAAATACTTTTAGACTTTTACTCAAGTAGTATTTTACTGGGTGACTTTTACTAGAATCATGTTCTATTAAAGTATCTTTACTTTTACTTAAGTATGACAATTGGTTACTTCTCCACTGTATGGTAGTAGCTCCACTATTTCCCTTGACAGGCTATGTGGAATATTGCTAACCATCTCTACAAAGAGGCAAAATGGACACCTAGCCCGTGCCCCTAGACCAGGGTTCTCCAACCTCAGTCCTATTGAGCTTTTGCAGGTTTTCCCTTCAGCCCTGCAGTAACACCTGATTCTGCCTATCATCTGGCCCAGACAGTTATTGATTAAGTGTGTTATTGATGGGCTGGAAGAAAATCATGCACACCCAGTTGTTCTCCAAGAGCTGGAGAACCTACCCTACCTACAGTATAGATCTGAAAGGATATGAGGCGTTTGCAAAATGTAAAATAACCGTGAAATATTATATATTTCTTATTTTGAAATGCTCTGAGTGACTGTCTAGTATGAGAGAAATAACATTGTGTACATGTATTTGATATTGCTGTTTTATGTCTGTGTAGGAGCTGCACAGTCTGTTTGAGCTGCCAGACGACCGGCCATATCTGAGAAGAGCCAACGCTCTACATTTTCCTGATGAGCCCTACAAAGATGGCTACCTCCGAAACCCTCATGTCCACCTGAATCACCCTGCCCTGGAGAACGGCAAGGTTGGTCAGCACACACAGACGCAAACACACACACACACTGTCACACACACAGTGTCACACACTGGGGCGGCAGGGTAGCCTAGTGGTTAGAGCGTTGGACTAGTAACCGAAAGGTTGCAAGTTCAAATGAGCTGACAAGGTACAAATCTGTCGTTCTGCCCCTGAACCCACTGTTCCAAGGCCGTCATTGAAAATAAGAATTTGCTCTTAACTTGCCTTGTTAAATAAAGGTGAAAAAAATAAATAATTATATGCTCTTATGTGTTTCTCCCTTGTCCCAGCCTTACTTGGTCCAGGGGGTCTACAGCTACCACCACTACATGCAGGACCGCGTGGACGACAACGGCTGGGGTTGCGCCTACCGCTCCCTCCAGACCATCTGCTCCTGGTTCCAGCAGCAGGGCTACGTGGAGCGGGCTGTGCCCTCCCACAAGGAGATCCAACAGGTCAATAGCCTTGACCCTTAGCCTCGAACCCCATATGGAGACCTGAGTGTTGGATAGTTCTACAATGTGATTTGGGCAAACTATCCCTTATTATACAGAACTCTCTCTCTTTGGTAAAGCTGTGTCTCTAAACTTGTCTATTGAACATATTCCAATAATGTGAGACTGTGAATTCGAGCCAGCAGGTAGAGCCTGAGTCCATGGTAAATAAGAATTGATAGGTGATTACAATGGGAGTCTCTTTCTCCTTTCCCACAAGTTGGCCTATAACTCATTGACTGGTAGATAGGGCTATCATAAAATGCATTGTTTTTAATCACAGTTTTACTACTTTCAATAGGATTCTATAATTCATAGCCATGTCAGCTAATAGTACCTTTTTTGAGTGTATATGAAAAGCACTTTATGATTAAAAATCAAGTTAATTCTTGTTATTTTCTCCCCATCGCTGTCTCACAGGCCCTGGTGGAAGTTGGAGACAAGCAAGGGTCTTTTTTGGGCTCTCGCCAGTGGATCGGCTCCATCGAAGTCGCGGCTGTGCTGGATCAGTTGCTGGGGGTCACCTCCAAGATCATGTTTGTGAGGTGAGATGAGGTGTGTGCTTATGTGCCTGCATGTGTGTGCTTGTGCATGCATGCGTCCATGTAAATTCACCAGTCAGGGCAATGCAGAATGCTTCAGGTAGTTGTGTTCCATATTACATATTTTTTTGCTTAGTTTTCACATCTAGTTGTGTGTTTGTGTGTCCTAAAGCCAAGGGTCTGAGCTGGCCTCCAAAGGCAGAGAACTGGCCAACCATTTCCTTTCTGAGGGAACTCCTATTATGATTGGTGAGTGAAAACTGAAACTATTACAATGTAGAGACACTGATGAGAGACTAATATTATGCACAAATCCCTTGTAGTGATTGTACTGCAGATCTGTTCAAATGATAAGGTCTGGGCTCTGTCCAATGAGTACATGCTACAGTACCACAGTCATACATAGTTTCATATAAACAGCATCTATATTTCTGTGGTCAAATAAATAGCTGAATGCTTTTGGTAAACATTTTGGTCGACTCCCCTCACATGTAAATACTTTCAGTTTTTAGGTTGTGTTTGCATTGCACTGGCTTAAACAAAGTTACTACAAACATTGCTTGAAATTGAATGTTAATTTGAACTCTGCAGATTTGTAATTTCCTTCTATTTTGCTCCACACCAGGAGGGGGTGTCCTAGCACACACTATCCTCGGTGTGGCGTGGAGCGAGACCACGGGCCAGATCCGCTACCTCATCCTGGACCCACATTATACAGGGGCCGAGGACCTGCAAGTCATCACAGACAAGGTACCGGATGGTGTCACTGTCTCAGAGTAGGAGTGCTGATCTAGGATCAGATCCCCTCTGTCCATGTAATCATATTAATTATGATCTGAAAGGCAAAACTGATCCTAAATCAGCACTCCTACGCTGAGGCACTTGAAACATCCAGGCCCTGGGCCCAAGTTAGTCCCAGGGCGAGTTAAAATTAAAGTTCATACCAAAATGAACGTCTGATGTTTTCAGACCTCATCTTTTGTGTAGATCCAGCTGGATACTTCAATCCTGAGTGTGCCTATCTTTCTCATCAACATCTGATAAACTACCACTTAAATGTACACTACATGACCAAAAGTATGTGGACACCTGCTCGTCGAACATCTCATTTCAACATCATGGGCATTAATATGGAGTTGGTCCAATTCATCCCAAAGGTGTTTGATGGGGTTGAGATCAGGGCTCTGTGCAGGCCAGTCAAGTCCTTCCACACTGATCTTGACAAACCATTACTGTATGGACCTCGCTTAGTGCAGAGGGGCATTGTCATGCTGAAACAGGAAAGGGCCTTCCCCAAACTGTTGCCACAAAGTTGAAAGCACAGAATTATCTAGAATGTCATTGTATGCTGTAGATTGCCCTTCACTGGAACTAATGGGCCTAGTCTGAACCATGAAAAACAGCCCCAGACCATTATTCCTTGTCCACCAAACTTTACAGTTGGCACTATGCATTCAGGCAGGTAGCGTTCTCCTTGCTCCTAGGTGTTTCCACTTCAAAATAACAGCACTTACAGCTGACTGGGGTAGCAGAAATGTGATGAACTGACTGGTTTGAAAGCTGTCATCCTATGACATTGCCATGTTGAAAGTCTGAGCTCTGCAGTAAGGCCATTCTACTGCCAATGCTTGTCTATGGAGATTGCATGGCTGTGTGCTCAATTTTATACCGGTCAGCAAAGGTTGTGGCTGAAATAGCCAAATCAATTAATTTGGGGGTGCCCATATACTGTAGTGTATGTCCACAAGCAGTTGTATATGTTTGGTGATGGGAGGAATGAACACCCACAGGAAAAGTTGTATTGAACAAAATGCAGGAAGTGGAAGAACATTTTGTAAATCAAACTTAGAGGAAATGTACTTATTTAGTCATAAACTTCAGTATCTAGAAGCGCTGTATAATTGTTGCAGTATATATTCTCAAAAACTGCAATCTATTTGCGTGAGAAAACCCAAAATGGAGGGGTTGTCTTCTTTCCCCAGGGCTGGTGTGGATGGAAGGGCCCAGAGTTTTGGGACCAGAATGCCTACTACAACCTCTGTTTGCCTCAGAGACCAAAGACCATATGATTGTGTGTAGGTTTCAATGTGTGTTGTGTACAGGCACCTGTCCAACAGTATTACAACAAATATCTGAAAATAAATGTCAAAACATCTGAGGTGAAGAAATGAATGTGCCTTTTTATTTCAGCTTTCATCTGTGACTAATGAGTCGGTATTCTGTTTTTACATCAACATGCCACCATCGTGTGTCTCATTCATGAAGAAGTGCCTGCTTTTTATTTCATTTAGTCAAACATATAGAATGTCACCTTTTAATACATATCTATTTTACCGTTTAGAAAGCACTTTGTATTTAGTCCCCCATTTGAAGGTGTCATAAATATTTGGCCAAATTTACTTTGTGTATTATAGTCCCATATTCCTAACACACAATGACTACATCAAGCATGTGACTAGAGACTTGTTGGATGCATTTTCAGTTTGAGTATAGAGCCAAATTAAAATATATAGCTTCACCGTCAATAAATACATAGGGGAGTGTACCTCAAAGGATTTGCACTGTAAACAAAGGACTGTGTAAAGTTGATATGTACATCTGAAACTGGTGTCCACAAAATCAGAAGGTCCCATATTGCATCTGAGCATGAAATCCACACAGTGGTTGTTTCCTTGTGATGGCTAGGCCCGGAGCCTATGCTGAGCACACCTCAAGACAGTGGAAAGATTTCAATTGCATACACTTCGCATCATCGTCTCATTCTCAAAACCCATTGGATGAGAGAGCCGGAGGTCCCTCCCCTCTGACCTTCTCCAATGGGTATTGAAAAAGCGGGGAGTAAGGAATTGAGATTCTCCCAGTGTTTAGCCCTCTGAACCAAAGCCTAGGCAATAGCAGCGGGAGCTAATAGGAGTCCTAAGTTCTCAAAGCAAGGTTACTCATCACATGAGCGTAGTTTTCTGAACCACCTCCGCAACACACGTCTGCCTCTGTCACTGCAGAAGAAGGATGCATTCTGCTCCTATCCAAGTTAACCAGTGACATTATACTTGCCAATCACTGACCCACAAATACATAGGAGACTCACAGACGCACCCCAGTAAGTGTTTAGGAACAGAGTCAGGTTTGGTGTCAGACACAGTAGCGGGGACTTCGTCATGCATGTCCTGTATTGGACTTGGCTGAGAAAGCATTGTCCTCCTTTTCGAATTCTAGAGGTGCATTGTTAAAATCACCAGTCTCGAGCCCTCTTTCTGTCTTGGGCCCCGGTGGCAATAAGTGCCCTCTTCTGTCCTGCTACCTTACTGCTCTGGGCGCCAGTCAGCGGGCATGCTACTAGCCCGGCAGGCATCAGAGGAGTGCTGCTGCTCGTCAGGAGTCGCGTCATTCGGAGTGTGTTCAGGAATCGTCCGCACTCCTCGAATCCGTACGACAATGCCAATTCTTCAGCGGTTCTGCCCTCGTTGTTGCAAAGTCTGCACAGGAAAAAACATTGTGGTAAGGTCAGGGATTGTAAAAGCAACTGGCTGCATGGAAACAGTTGCCAAAATATAATGGTTTAAACTCATTTGAACCAACTTCAGCTCAGGTAATGCCAAAAGTGTGTAGAATTTTATTTACAAAATTAGCATCGATACATTAGTCTGAAAATAGGTATTTCGCAGCTCAATTTCTTATAAGCATGGCGCTTATAACGTCAGGGTAGTGGGTTCAATTGAGGACCACCCACACGTAAAATGTATGCACACATGACTAAGTTGGCTTTGGATAAAAGCATCTGGTAAATATTATCAATTAACATCTATGCAACTGTTTTGCATGTGTGAAAGTTGACACTCACCCAAGTTGGGCATCACTGGCAACGAGCACGCTGATGCATTCCAAACTGCCGGCCTTGGCGGCTTTGTGCATGGGCGTCTCACCATTGTTGTCCTTCAGCAAATATGAAATCATTTGGGGTACAGAGAAACAAGTAAATAAAGACTGGTGTTTTGGATCAGTTGATACGAGAACCTGTAAAAATTAGCTTTGCCTCTGATGTAATTTTCTGGATCTTGAGCAATGGATCTGGTCAATGTGTTTGTGATCCCTAATTGAAGTTACACTGCAGTTACTGTGTCCAAAATATTAGCCTACACTTTATTTACTGCAGTGTCACGTAACATCTTTCAACTATTTTGGGATGACTGATATATCAATTGAAAGCTCACATTTTATGTGTAATTGAGTCATTTTACTTAGATAAATATATGCAAAAGCATTGGGCAATCTTATTGTATTGTAGGCCAGTGGACCAATCCCCCTCCCACTCAGTCTGGGTCTCAACTTACTGTTGAGCGTTAGAATTGTAGAATACACAAAGTGCCATTTTGAAATGTGGTTGTGCATCAGCAGTCTAGCCAGCTATTTAAACGTGTAGTAATTATGGTTGAATTGCCAACCAGGGGCCCCCATTTCACTCTCACTCAAATATCATATTAAAAACTGCAGAAATCTCTATACCCTATGGCAAAATGAGTAGAATTATATGAAATTAGTTATACAATTATTTGCCATGGCAAAGAGCCCCCAAAAGGCTTGGGTGAATGTGTGTGTATGTTTGAGAGTATACTGACCCGCTAGCCACTGCGGCCCCCATCCCCATCAAAGTTGCCCATCCCTGCTATAGACAGACAAATGGAAGTAAATCTACCTGCTGATTTGCATCCGCTCCCGTTTGCAGTAGCCATAGCAAACAAAAGGCTTGTCCGCTGCATGCCGCCAAGTGTGCAGGGGACTGTCCCAACACATTGCTTGAGTTGACAGCATCTCCGCCTTCGAATAAGTTACTAATACAGTCCAGCTGCATAATACAGGAAACAAAGAATAACCTAAGTTAACGCTAGCTATTTACAGTATATTACATCTGCGCTTACTCTGTTATTCTGAAACGTGTGCGTAAAAAAAATGTCCTTTTCATATGGACCAGTTGGTGTCACATGGACGTGAATTGCGTTGTAAATAAACATATAGTCTTGATATGATGACTATGCATATTATGTCAGAGTGATTTGTGAAGCAAAAATATGGCCACCTTCTAAACATAGCCTAATTAGAGTTTGCCTTGCCTACATATAATTCAGCAAATGACAAACGATGTCGAAAACTTAAATGCCATTTTATATAATTATGGCCTACCTTTCCTTACACCTAACTAAACAACAAAAATAAACACAGTAATGCAATATTAAATACATTGTATAAGCCTGCAATGCCACAAAGTTATAGGCTAAATAGTCTATAATGTCAATGTTATTACACACACAAACAGGGCGGGTTGGGTTAAATGCGGAAGACAACTGACTAGGTATCCCCCTTTCCCTTACCTGTGAGTCGGAATCGAGCAGAAACATGATCAGATCTAAGTATCCCCACTAGAGGTTTTTAACTTGTGCGCACACAGCCGTTCCTTCGATGTAAATAAACCTAGACAGTTGGTTGAAAGAACACAAGCGCGAAAGCAGGCTGCAGCCTGTACTCAACTGACACGTGACATTGATACTTGTTCATATCCTAGTCGGAACTAGGAAACTCGGAAATGTACGACTTTCTACTGGTTGTAGTTATACACGTGCTGTGTTCGGACAGAAAGTCGGAAATGTCCGAGTTTTCTTGTTCCGAATAGCACTCGAACGCGACATTACCATGCGCGATGGGCATGGATGCAGCCCGGCGCATGTATCCATACAGGCGGGTCTACCAGAGAGGACGAGGTTGTGCGAAACAACACGTACGCACAGGCGGTTGTAAGGGCGGGCTTGCTGGCTCTTGTCAATCTGCTGATCTGGGCTCGATAGCTTTCGGTTTACTCTGACCATTTTTTTTTTGAAAATGTAATATTGTTGAATATTTTGAAAGCAATGTCTATATTATTTAGAAAACGCAGAGGATCAAGGAGCATGTGTCAAATGTGGAATGAGTTTGTTTCTTTCTCCATTTCTGATGTATTTTAATTTCCCCAATTTGGCATAGGCCAAAGCATTAAATTACTTCACAAAACACATATACCCAAAGAATTTGACAATTATTTTTCACGATTTTCCCTGAATGCATTATATCGACTGATAATTCATGTGCTTGCTTCAGTAAGAACAACTGTTTTCCCCAATAATCAGTGGTGGAAAAAGCACCCAATTTTCATAAAGTAAAGATATTTTCTATGAAAGTAACTCAAGTAAAAGTGAAAGTCACCCAGTAAAATACTACTTGAGTAAAAGTCTAAAAGTATTTAGTTTTAAATATACTTAAGTTTAAAAAAGTAAACATATAAATCATTTAAAATCCCTTGTTTTAAGCAAACCAGACAGCACCATTTTATTTAGGGATAGCCAGGGGACTCCCAACACTCAGACATAATTTACAAATGAAGCATTTGTGCTTAGTGAATCCGCCAGATCAGACGCAGTAGAAATGACATGGGGTGTTCTCTTGATAACTGCATGCATTAGACCATTTCCAGTCCTGCTAAGCATTCAAAATGTGACGAGTACTTGTGTGTGTCAGGGAAAATGTATTGAGCAAAAAGTACATTATTTTCATTAGGAATGTAGTGAGGTAAAAGTAGTCAAAAAATGTAAATAAGTTAAAGAACAGATACTTTAAAGTATTTTTTACTTTACACCACTGCCAATAATCTACTGCACTGTAAAGGTGTTACTGTAACAGTAACTAAACATTTAAAAAATACCATATTTATCCCACAATGGGGAATGGTGTAGGCAGCAGTGCAAATAGGTAAAACATAACAATTAACATAAGAAACGATCATAACAACTGCCAAATACTTTTAAAATGTCACCCTGCTCTGCAACTAGGGGCTCGATTCAATCCGTAGCACTGAAGTTCTTTGCTACAGTACGATAGAAATGCAAAGGTAATGTTCCCACATTAGCGGAGACTGCATTCACTGTAAACACTGCAGCTCTGTGCTTAATCCGAAATTAGCTTCACATTTCAACTGCGCTATAACTCTGAACTTTGGCGATTCAGATTGAATCGAGCCCTAGGTATGCAACTCGTTTGCAGATGTGTTAATAAGTATGCAACTCGTATGATGGCATGTGTTATGGGCATCAGCAAACAGATGAAGGAACTATCCGTTGTTATGGGCAATGCAACACGAGTGCCCTACCCCCACAACTACACCTTATTTTATCAGCCCATACCAATACCACTCCTACATCCCGCAATATAGCAGCCTTCATCACCTGGAGCCTACAAGCCCCAACCAAGCCCAAACACTGATACCGGAAGTCAGCCCAACTCACTCCCCGGTGAGACCCTCTACAACCTCCCAAGTTGAACTGACACAGCTGGTTCCAGCTCCTCAACCCGAGTCCCAGTCAATCCAGCATGTCCGTCCAGCTTCACCGATTGGGCCACTAGCAGGTCTAGACCCAGCTCAGTCTGCCCAGTCACCCTCATGACCCGGGCCACAGTAACCTCGTCCCTAGGCTATTGCACACAGTGCATATAAGCCTGGGATATCAACCAAAGTTGGCTTTACTAGGAGTGACCTGCTGAGTAAAGTATATGTCAACATTTAATTTTTGCGAATCATGTGACTGTGAGGTGTGGCTCTGTGCTTGTGGTGTGCTAGGAAGAGGGTTAGGGGGAAGGTGTTGTGGGAGATGATTCCTGATGACTCCTTGCTGTCCCCAGTCCGCCTGGTCACTCTGCTGCTACAGTTTGAACTGTTCTGCCTGTGGCTATTGTCGTGTCTTTGGGTATCCCGGATTAAGTCATATGACATGCTATTCTATAAAATAATTTCTCCGTAATTAATATTACCTGATTGAGCTAATCATGTAAATGTAATTAACTAGAGTCGGGCACCACAAAATAATATTTATAGAGCTGTTATCTTCCAAATAAACTCTTAAAGACCTAGTAATATTTTACATCAATAGCAGGCAATATTAATCGTCATTCTTAATTCAGTCTCATCTGAAAGTTGTAAATTCTTAGTTATCTGCACAACCCTGGCTAACAAGTTGAATCAGCAATACAAAATTGGGTTGAATTATTTATTTACTAAATACCTAACTAATCACACAGAATTACACATACATATAAATTAAATCATAACTTGATTACAAATTACGTCATAAAGGAAAATGTCCCTAGCTGGCGGAACAGATATGACAGCTTGTTACACAAAAGAAAAGAGGCTGGGTTTGAGTGAAAGAGCGGGAAGACTGAGGAACAAAGGGAAGAAGCTGTACTATCGTAAATACAGTATCTTATGCATTCTAAATTACCGCCCATTTGGAAAAGGAAAATGCAATAAATATTTACTCTGAGCTGCGCTTCGGTAGGTTGTGGTAGATGGAAGGCCGTGTTGCCCATCCAAGTTCTTTGAAGAATGTCTCTGGTTGTTAATTGGAAAATGTTGTAGTAACATCGTTGGGTGATAGACAGGATACTCTGTTCCTTCCTAACCCTCGTTTGCATCTGCTGTTGCTAACTCAACGGCTAGGAGGTATCACTTCTGTAGTAAATAAGAGTTCAAAGTTCATGCCATTTGCAACCAAATCTCACGCTGATGTTGACTTCATTCTGTAGTTATTATCTGAACCATTCTGACATAGGACCGTCGTCCTCACATCCTCGGAACAGGAGGTTACATTGTCGTCAAGGGCTTATATAGGAAGGGAGAGGAGGGCGTGTTTGAAAAGTTTTATAGCCCATGTCCCTTCACAGGGGCGGGCCACTGATTGAGCAGAGCCCTATCTTATGAAAACCCAAATCTCACATTTTAGAAGCTAAAATCACATTTCATCCCATCACGAATAACTTCATATTCAAACATTTAAATTGAACAACAATTCCATGTGAATCCGATAACTGATGTGTAAACTTTCCACTGTAGAGTTTATGTCATCTGATCATTGATGAGAATGTCTCAGATGACAACCGAACTGACATCATATTCATTAAGTACCACCACATATGTTCCATTGGTCGGATTACCAGAATATAGTTCATTTCCCCCCACCTTCTGATGTTCCCAGAACCTCTGTCATGCGGGACTAGGTGTGTGTGCAGGAATCAGACGCAGAGAGAGAGTAACGGAGTAAAGTGCTTTACTATTGCACACCAAACTGATAAGCCTAATACAATACAGGGTGCAGGACACTATACCAGACAACCCAAAACCACAGGGTGTCCAGTATAGAAAATAAAATACACCACGACCTAATATGTACACACGTAACAAAAGACAATTCTGCACAAAACAAGGGCGGGTCAAACTACTACATATAGGGAAGCTAATTAAACCAAAATACACACAGGTAAAACTAATAAGACAAAACCAATAGACAAACGAAAAAGGGATCGGTAGCGGCTAGTAGGACCGTGACGACGACAGCCGAGCACCGCCCGAACAGGCAGGGGAGCCGACTTCGGTGGAAGTCGTCACAGTACCCCCCCCGACGCGTGGCTCCCGCAGCACGCTGCCACCGGCCTCGAGGACGACCCGGAGGACGAGGCACCGGGCGGAGGCGGTGGAAATCTCTCAGGAGAGAAGGGTCCAAAATGTCCCCCACCGGAACCCAGCATCTCTTCTCCGGACCGTACCCCTCCCAGTCCACGAGGTAATGTATCACGGAGGCGCTCCGCACTGCTAAAGCTAACTCTCTCTCCTCTGCTCTCATCCTTCTAGACCTATCGGCTGCCTTCGATACTGTGAACCATCAGATCCTCCTCTCCACCCTCTCCGAGTTGGGCATCTCCGGCGCGGCCCACGCTTGGATTGCGTCCTACCTGACAGGTCGCTCCTACCAGGTGGCGTGGCGAGAATCTGTCTCCTCACCACGCGCTCTCACCACTGGTGTCCCCCAGGGCTCTGTTCTAGGCCCTCTCCTATTCTCGCTATACACCAAGTCACTTGGCTCTGTCATAACCTCACATGGTCTCTCCTATCATTGCTATGCAGACGACACACAATTAATCTTCTCCTTTCCCCCTTCTGATGACCAGGTGGCGAATCGCATCTCTGCATGTCTGGCAGACATATCAGTGTGGATGACGGATCACCACCTCAAGCTGAACCTCGGCAAGATGGAGCTGCTCTTCCTCCCGGGGAAGGATTGCCCGTTCCATGATCTCGCCATCACGGTTGACAACTCCATTGTGTCCTCCTCCCAGAGCGCTAAGAACCTTGGCATGATCCTGGACAACACCCTGTCGTTCTCAACTAACATCAAGGCGGTGGCCCGTTCCTGTAGGTTCATGCTCTACAACATCCGCAGAGTACGACCCTGCCTCACACAGGAAGCGGCGCAGGTCCTAATCCAGGCACTTGTCATCTCCCATCTGGATTACTGCAACTCGCTGTTGGCTGGGCTCCCTGCCTGTGCCATTAAACCCCTACAACACATCCAAAACGCCGCAGCCCGTCTGGTGTTCAACCTTCCCAAGTTCTCTCACGTCACCCCGCTCCTCCGCTCTCTCCACTGGCTTCCAGGTAGCATCCGCTACAAGACCATGGTGCTTGCCTACGGAGCTGTGAGGGGAACGGCACCGCAGTACCTCCAGGCTCTGATCAGGCCCTACACCCAAACAAGGGCACTGCGTTCATCCACCTCTGGCCTGCTCGCCTCCCTACCACTGAGGAAGTACAGTTCCCGCTCAGCCCAGTCAAAACTGTTCGCTGCTCTGGCCCCCCAATGGTGGAACAAACTCCTCACGACGCCAGGACAGCGGAGTCAATCACCACCTTCCGGAGACACCTGAAACCCCACCTCTTTATGGAATACCTAGGATAGGATAAAGTAATCCTTCTCCCCCCTTAAATGATTTAGATGCACTATTGTAAAGTGGCTGTTCCACTGGATGTCATAAGGTGAATTCACCAATTTGTAAGTCGCTCTGGATAAGAGCGTCTGCCAAATGACTTAAATGTAATGTAGGCCCCTCACCCGGCGTCTCGAGTCCAAAATGACACGGACTGTGTACGCCCCTCGATCCAGAGGGGGCGGAGGGAACTCAGGCACCTCACCTTCTTGCAGGGGACCAGCCACCACCGGCTTTGGCCGGGTTATGGTTCACTCTTTTAGAAAGTGTCCAGATTTTGCAGCTCTTTCAGAACATCAGCTATCTGGGTTTGGGTGAAGGAGAAAAGGGGAGGCTAGGGCGAGTTGCTGTGGGGGGTTGTTGATCGGGTTAGGGGTAGCCAGGTGGAACGCATGGCCAGCCATAGAGAAATGCTTATTGAAATTCTCAGTTATAGTGGATTTATCGGTGGTGACAGTGTTTCCTAGCCTCAGTGCAGTGGGCAGCTGGGAGGTGGTCTTGGAGCTGTCCTTCTGCTTGTCTCCACCCATCTTCCCCACTTATCCTCTGGGTATCTATACACTTTCTGTGTCAGTTGGTCCTGTCTTCTCCCAGCCTCTTTTTCTCGTCCTCCTGGTTTCTGACCCTGCCTGCCGTCCTGTACCTTTGCTTTACCGAACTCTGCCTGTCTTGTACGTTTGCTCCGACTCTGGATTATCGACCCCTGCCTGCCATGCCCTGTTTGTCTGCCCTTGTTACTTCACAGTCTGCACTTGCGTCTTACCTTGATACCTGATAGGAGCTGAATTTTCCTTTTTGCCTAAAATGTAATTTAAGGTGCTCCAAAGCATTTTTACTATTGAGTTTGAGTTTATTTTTACAGGGACAGTGCACATTAATCAACGTTTCAGTAAAAGTGCCGGTTTTAGCCAGCCGGCTAATTTTCAACCGCAGTCCCTGGGCAGGTTATTAAAAACAATTACAATATAGACAATAGCAACATAGAACAAGCAAGACATAGCAACATAGGACAAGCAAGACGTAGCATACAGACAATAGAGCAACATAGAGCAAAAAGCAGCAAGACAAAATTCATAAAAGCAACAAAGTGTTTCCACACCTCACAAGCTACAGACAACAGGGAAAGCGGCAACACACAGCTAGGGACCATGTTCACAAATCTGATTGACCTTTAGCCATGTCTTCAAGCATTTTGTGAAAGTGTGATATGTGGTGCAGTTATGTGTGTCTGATGGCAGTGTATTCCAGACATGGGAAGCTCTCACAGAGAATGCAGATTTACTAAAGGTGCTTTTCCTTAGGGGAACTATACAGTCACCTCTCATGGCAGACCTTGTGGATCTGCTGCCATATGTCTGGGTTCTCTGTTTAACAAAAATATTGAGTGGAGGGGGAGCCAGGCCATTAAGGATCTTGAATACAAGACATGCGTCGGTGTATTGCACAAGATTTTCCCAACTCAAGAGCTCATGCTTTCTAAGGATGTGACAATGATGATGGCTATTGGGCTTCCTATCAAGCACTTTGAGAGCCTGTTTGTAGACAGACTGAATAGGTTTTAATGTTGTACAGCAAGCTTGGGCCAAACTAGTCAAGCAGTATGTTAAGTGGGGAAGTATCATAGAGTTGAAGTACAGTTTTGCTACCTCTGTAGTCAAACAATTTCGTATAAATCGGAAATTATAATTCTTGATATCATTTATTTTTGTTTCATAGTAGTTTCTTCTTCTTTTTGTTCTGTTTAGCCACGTTATTTCTCAATTTGCAGTAGGTTTGCCAATTGGTTATGCAGCCAGACTTATTCTCCATTCCTTTTGCCTCATCCCCCTCAACCAATCTTTTTGTTCTGTTTAGCCACATTATTTCTCAATTTGCAGTAGGTTTGCCAATTGGTTATGCAGCCAGAGTTATTCTCCATTCCTTTTGTCTCATCCCTCTCAACCAATCCACAGGGACTTAACCATTTTTTCAGTCATTTTCTTAATGGGTGCATACATTTTAGTAACTGGAGTAAACCATTTCATAAATGTGTCAAGTGCAGAGATTGGTTGCTCTTGATTACACACCACAGACCATCAAATGTTCTTCACAAGGATGTAGATTTAATTCCTATGCTCTTTGTAAATACCCCGGTAGCTTGACTGATAACCGGAACTAGGTTGCAGTCACTTTAGTTTGAAGCTTTTTCTTGAGTGGGCAGCTTGATCAAAGCCAGTCAATATTTAGGTTCCCCAGAAAATATTCTTCTCAGTTGATATCACATATATTATCAAGCACTTCACACATATTATCCAGGTACTGACTGTTAGCACTTGGTGGTCTATAACAGCTTCCCACCAGAATGGGCTTTATGTGAGGCAGATGAACCTGTAGCCATATTACTTCACCAGTATTTGGTATGAGATCCTCTCTAAGCTTTACTGGAATGTTGCTCTGAATATGCAACACCAACCCCGTTAGCATTGCTGTAGATGTTATAACCATGTATTGCTACCGCTATATCATCAAAGGTATTATCTAAATCAGTTTCAGAGATAGTCAGTATATGAATGTCATCGGTTATTAACGATTTCATGTGCTTTGTTTCTTAGGCAACACATGTTAATGTGGGCAATTTATTTGCACTTTTCTGGGATGCTTGATTGTTTTACTGAGCGGCTTATCAGAAGTAGACATCAATCAATCAAATGTATTTATAATGCCCTACTTACATCAGCTGATGTCACAAAGTGCTGTACTGAAACCCAGCCTAAAACCCCAAACAGCAAGGAATGCAGGTGTAGAAGCACGGTGGCAGGGAAAAACTCCCTAGAAAGGCCAGAACCTAGGAAGAAACCTAGAGAGGAACCATGCTATGAGGGGTGGCCAGTCCTCTTCTGGCTGTGCCGGGTGGAGACGATAACAGAACATTGCCAAGATGTTCAAATGTTCATAGATGACCAGCAGGGTCAAATAATACACCACAAATAGTCAGCTCTCAAAAACAAGAAAAAATAAGCAATAAAATGTGGGAAATATTACTTAAAATAACCTAAATTATTGGCCAACAGAACAGGAAAATTTTACTTGCCAAATGTTTTTAAACAAGTAAAAAATATATCAAAGAACGCAGATATCTTAAAACTTGTGCGTGCAGACTAAAAACAAGTAATTTGTCTGGATACAAAGAAAATATTTAAGAATAATTTTCTCAATATGTCGGAAAATGTGCTTAAATGTAGCAAATGCTAGTGCCATCATTTTGAAATAAGGCTATATGTTTAGTAAATATATGCAAAAACAACAACAAAGGCCATTGGTGGTCAAGGTGAAAATGTAAGACCAATGGGAAGATAACAAACAACATTGCTTAAACCTTCTTATAATAAACAACAAACGCCCTGCCTATTTATTAAAGGTTATCGGATCGGTTCTCAGATGGGCCAATACACAGTTCTGTTATCGGGACTGGAAATTAAAAAATTGTATTGTGCTACCCTAGTCAGTAATTCACTTTTTCCACTCGGCCATAGCCTTTTTATATGAAGATGTCATGTCATGGATGGCGTCCGAGAGGACTTATGTCTGCAGCACAGAGAAGAGTGTTGCAATGCACTTGGGATATGTGATGTGAAAGGCGTAATAACACGCCATGAGATACGTCACGCTGGCATAGATGTCCTCTTTTAGGAAGGTCACCACAGGCATGGTTCCAATGGCCAGTACGCAGTTGGTTTCGCAGACAATCACGACAGGGCTGAAGAGTGGTCTTGCCTGAAGAAAGGTGTTGAGATCTTCTGCAGACTGACACAAACACAGAGAGAAAAACAAATACGACCACAAAGACAATTCACACTATTTGTAGGTTATGGTTAAGTAATGAAAATTATAATACATGCACACATTTCTTTCCTCAAGGATGTGAAGCATAGCTTCACTTGCGTGTCCTAACTTCTTCAGTGGAGCCACAGGTGATGGGAACATATCTGGTAAAGCCTTCATCATGGCAATTGAGCGATTCACTGTTAAAAACAAAAATAGTTTGATTTACTGCAGCCAGTTATTTAAACAAAAATGAATCCGTTCATAGAATTCTCCATTGTCAACAGAGCCAGTAATTACCTTTGTCCAGCAGCGGTGGCTTCATGCCCTTTTTGAACACTCCATAAAACTGTACCTTGTTGTAAAAGGTCCCCCAGCGGGTAAATGACTTAAATGTAAATGTAATGTCTTCAGTTCAGGTATGAAGCGGGAGTTCATCAATAACCTGACACAGACAGACAGAGTAAGACTCTGCCTGTCTATCTAGCTGGAGGCATTAGCCTGGTTACTACCAGACCGAATTCTAGCGAGCTCACTGTTTTACATTTGCACGAAGTAGTTTACCCCTGTCCCTGCTATGGCTTCTCACGCTGCTCAGTTCCGACACCGTATCTCATTTGAGATTCGGTCTAGTGTTAACCAGGCTAAAGAAGCATAGGCCTACTTAAAATTAATACATTTGCTTACATGATCCAGTTCTCTGAAGCAGGGATACACTTTAATTATCTTGGTTGGCCTGTCCTGCTCCTTAGTAGCATCAGTCGATGTAGGCCAGTATTGCTTGGAATTCAAGGTCCAGGAGCTGGGAAACATCCTTCTGGTTGGGTCTGGCCTTGGTTTTGTACATCTCCTGTAGAGTTTTATAATGTCTCGCCTGGTTCTGTAGGCTCTCAGTAGTTTCTGATGCCAGAAAACATAACAAATCCAACCAATTGTCGACTGAAATTAAGACCAGTGATTCCGCTGCTACTACCCCCCCTAAACCTCTCATTCCACAGAAAACACTGAAGACTAAACAGTCTTTTTTGTTTCTAGTCCCTCATTTAGAGTAGTAGTAGAAGTTGCATTTATACGGAAACACTATCCACTATTTCAATTTGTGTACTTACCACCCAACTGTTCAACCTCTGGGGTGCTGCATCTAGATTGTGGCGATCTCTCCAAGATCAGGGTTGAGGAGGTGGATTCATCAGTCTCATCAGTGGACATCTCCTGGCTGCTCTGAAATCTAAGGCTTCGTGGCCTCTTTCTTGAAGGGGTCGCTCCCTGCTTCTTTTGGGGGGTTGTCACATTCTGAATCCTTTTCAAAAGCTGCTTCTTCACAGAGTCCTAACAAACAACAAATTATTTGTGTTATAAATCACATTAAACAAAATCGAATCCAGAAATGAAATGATACAAGCAGACACATGTTGCCCTGATTGATCTGGATTGAGCACATCCCTCCTATTTTGAGTGTCAGATGTTTGCACTTTGGCTGCCAGGTTCCAACAGTGCTGCGTTTGGAAACATGTGTTGAATACCCGAGTAGTGATTTTCCCACTCAGCTCCACTGGTTGTAGATCTGTCCCACAGCATTGGGTAGTACTCTGAGACGCTTCGCCATTACAGTGAGTTCACGGCTGCATGGATACTGGAAGTCATCCCCTGCTGCTCTCTTAATGGAAATTGTGCTTGTTACTGTATTCCTGATTCATCGACAGCGAAGATCTTTGGAAAGGATATAGTCTCCTTGCCCATCATGCTGTTTTTCAAAAAAGGTGCTTCTTGATTGTTCCAAATCTGTGTCTGTGGGCTGACAAGTTGTACGGTTTTGGTGGCACCATGTTGGTCTCTTGGGTTTGGAGAGGGGTGGGGGGGGTGGAGGCTGAAACCACAGGTCCCAGAGGTGCCTGGTCTACACAATGGTAATTAGAAATAAAAAATAACACCACACTAACAACCTAACAGCAAACACCAAAACAACTACATCTTTAGATACATGTATTGTAATGATGGCAAGGAAATGCTACTTTGATAAGAGGAAACGCTGCATGGTTAGATTAAATGTCTCCCAAATGTCAAAATCGAACATTACCTCATTTTCGACATGAGTAAATCTCCAAATGGTTCTCGTGAATAAGTGTTCTGGCCCGAGAAAGATCACGTAAATCCTCCTTAGAGAGGCTGGGCAGCATGTCTGTGCTTATATTAGCATCTGAAAAACACTTAACCACATGGCAAATAGTTAAGTAATTAGCAACTAAATCGTAGTTTATAGACGCAAAGTGTCCGGTTGATATCGTTATGAGACATTAGCATACTGTCTTCCCTTTCCAGTTAATGCAGGAATGATTTACCAAGCTAGCTAATGTTAGCTAGCAAAATTAGACTACCAGTATATCATTAACGTTGATGTCAATTACTTTAAACCAAAAGATAGTGCAAGCTAATTAAACTAACGTTAACGCTAAATTGTCTCCCATATTGAAAATCTTAGGCAGTTAATCTTTGCTTGCCTAGCTAAGATTGTAGACAATGACTGACACCATCGATAATTTAGCTTCGCCGTCTTTGGCGCCCTTTCTATTTATTTTCTATTGTCAACAGAAAGGGCGACAAATACTGCAAAGCTAAATAATCGAAGGTTTCAGTCATTAGGGCACATTTACAACTCATTAATACTATTTCTGGCAATAAAGCACTCTCAATCTAACCAGCATTCAAGTTTTTTTTCAACGAATGGCCGTTCGTGCAGTTATTAACTGCCCACAGTCAACGTTAAAGTACCTAGTTGAAATTAGCATGCTAACTTGGTTTGCCAACTTTCCAATTCAAATGAATGTTAGCTAATGTTAGCTTGCTAAGGAGAAAGATAAACGGGTATAACCAAATGAACATTACCTTTTAATACTGCGGTTGATATATGTTCCATGCCTGGATGTGTGTCATCCATTCCATCTTCATTCATGGTGTTAGATGACTCAAAGATTTGGACCGTCTTTGACTTGTTTAGTTATAGGCCTCGCTTATGTAGCTAGATAATGTGATGAACGTATGTACGTCCGTTAAGCATTATCACACGAGAGGGAGTGCTGAATATCAGCACAGCTGTGATTCCGTTGTAGGTACGAGGCCGCAGATAATAATATTCAGTATAACAGCACGACCACGAGTGTGATATTGCTTTTATACAACAGTTCTACAAGCGCAATTTACTAGTTAACAGTAATAAGCAACATCAGATTGTGATTTGTTTATTTATTTAATAATTTATTTGGCTCCGCCAACACACATAGTTCCACAACTGGACTGAGACACATAGTTCCCCAACTGGTCTGGGACTGGACTGTTGCCAAGCACCACATATACATTTTCCTACACACTAGCTTGCTACTGCTACTTTGTATAGGCCTACACTTACCGTCCTCTCCTGACGACCATTCATAATTGAACTCAAATGTTATTTTTGGAAATATGTTCATCTTTGCGGTGCGAAGTTTGTTACAATTTAAGATAGATACCGATCGTTAATGTAATTAACGGTTATTAGAACACCTGTAAAGCGGAGTGATACATGTATAGTTAAAAGTCCCAGTGCTGTTGTACTCTAATCAAATTACTGGTCGTATTATAAATACTTGTGAACATCATTTTCAGTTATTTTCATCGAAAGCAGTGGGAACGTTTTACTTGCATTTGCTTTTAGTAACGTTCAAGATGCTTTGGCGGTGCGTTATCTGCTGCGTTTTTATTACTTTTTAATTGAAACTCTTATTGAGCCATATCAATAGATTGCAGTTGCAGCCCTGATTTCTGGTTGCTCTGTGGTATTGACGGATGCACTGAGAAATATAGTGTACAATTCCTTCTATCATCATGTAAAGAGAAACCACCTTCAACACCTACTTGATTGCATCCGACCAGATGAACAGCCATCGGAGGAAAGCAAAGTACCACCGGAACATGTTAGTAGCTAGTTAGCATTTCTTTTTTGGTTCTCTGGATGTATTTTTTTTTTATTGAACGGACGATACACGGACCAATGTCATACTGTCCATAGGCTATTCGATAATTTTAGCTATAATGACTCTCATGGCTAAAGCTGGGTTAATGTGAAAATAATCAATGATAAATAGGAACAAAACACTTCAATAGCTCTATTGGTGAAACTAAATACAATTTCAAATAATAATCTGTTTCTTTGATGTGTGGTGCACAGGACAACATTCAACCCGATCAGCTACTAGCTAACTCCAGCATCACTCATAAGCAACTCCATACATCTGACTCAGATGAAGGGCAAAGGGGGCATTAACCAACACGGAGCTGTCACAGTGCAACAAGTAAGTTACTCGGTTGGTGGCAATCATCTGAAATTGACCATATTTTTTTAAGTAATTACATTTACTAATAGCATTCATAGTCAGTCTTCGCAACCACTTATCCTGTCACAAACATTATACTTGTCATGAACTAGTAATGTCCAGCCTGCACATGTCAGGATACTACATTCTTTTGCTGGTGTTGCAACAACATTTAGACAGGACAGTGTTATTAAGAAGCAGTTTAGCTGTTTGGACACAGAGGAAATTCCATATGCAGGATGAAATGTGGAGGATCAAAATGCATTTTTATCAAAGATAATAAAATAATTTATATACCATTAGTCAAAAGTCTAGAACAGTTTTTATCAAACCCAAGGATTTTGTCTATGGTTGAAAAGGGACCCCAGATGTGCAGGGAAAGTTTTTTTAATTACATTGTTGATGGTGTTCTTCTAAAATCACATCCCTTATTTTCAGAGAAACCAAAGGCATTGCAGATTGTTCTGTACACGGATTAAATAGAAATGTGTAATCCACTAGGATCCTTTGCATCAAAAAACAAGTTGTTAAATGGTGTACTACACCCGAGGAAATATCAATCCAAAATACAGGTCTAAACTGGCTGCTATCAGGCTACTTGCCATGGCTAGATCAGCAGACCTCTGTCAATCTGGTGTAGATGTAATATTGAATAGAATCAAGGAAGACATGGATGATTGTACAGTGGGGTTAAAATGCTAACTATTAATGGAGAGAAAACGATATATGGTGCCATGGTCGCTCTCTGTGGAGACACCCTGGCGCAACATGAACTAGCAGGGTTCAAAGAGCGTGTGGGCTTTGCCTACAGTAAGTGCAGACACTGTTAGTGTTCTTTTGACTACATGCAGTCACACTTCATTGAGGATGCATATACTAAAAGGACATTGGAGAAGCATGTCAGACAGTGTGATGAAATAGAAAAGGTACAGACGGACTTGCTTCGCAACAGCCTGAGAACAATATATGGGATCAATAGAAAGAGCAAGTTAGTTGAATTCCCAGCCTTTGATATCATACAACAAACTCCGCAAGACATTATGCATGTCATTCTGGAGGGCATAGCCCCATTGGAAGATAAATGTATTTTGAATCATCTTGTCTTGTCAGGACAACTTGATCTGGACTGAATTCTGTTATTCTTGGTTTCCCTTATTCCCCTCTAGATGTTAGAGATCGGCCATTCCCAATTTCTGTTAGTACATTGACGTCAAGTGATGGTAAGCTAAAACAGTAATCTGTGCAAATGCTTGTCCTGCTAAGGATATTGCCATTTGTTTTGGAGAGTTTGGAAGTCAATGCATATATACAACTGATAATTGAGCTAATAGAGATGGTACAGATAGTATTTGCACCTGTTCTTTCCATTGTGACTATGTCTAGGTTGAAGTTGAAATCATTTGAAGCATTGGAAGGACCTTTTTCCAGACTGCAATGTTACACCTAAACAGCATTATATGATACTTTTGCTATCACAGATAGTCATTGTGTCACACCCTGACCATAGTCGGTTTTCGTGTTACGTTTGTTGTTTTCGTATTGATTTGTGTTTTTCCTTGTTTCATTAAAATATGAATCACAATAGCCACGCCGCATTTTGGTCCGACTCTCCTTCGCATACAGAAAACCGTGACACATTGGGGCCAATGGTTAGACATATGTGTATGCGGTTTGAGTCTTAACATGGTTTCTTTAAACAATGGGCTTCCAAGCTCAATATAAAAAATATGTGCAAGTCTTTGATCAATCAGAATCAAATATATGAAAGCTGCCAAAATGTTGACAGTTCCAATGCACCCAATTTTTTTCAAATGAAAGGGAGATGGGACCTGTATCAGAGGTTAAAGAAATAAACAATATTTACTTAGAAAATTGAGGGACTTCCTAGGTTTCAATAAAGTAAACCATGCTGTATCAGTCAAATGGCTTGTAATAAATACATAACTCAGAAGTCCATGATCTTTGCCAAAGTATGCCAGGATTTGGACTGGTCAAAAACACATTTCTTGTTGATTCTAGGCTTTATTGATTGGAATATCAACCATTTCAAACTATACACTTTGATAGAAACGTCATGGTTTATCAAGTTGTGGTCCCACACCTTGCACAGGCCACTGAGTTAGTGGATGCTAAAAAACTGGTTTATTTAACCTTTTACACAATTAGCAACAAGATCCAAACTTGTGTACAAGTCAAATACCATCTTGGGGATGTAATATAATTGTTCAAATGACTCAAAGTGTATTCCCCAGATATGAAAAGTGTACTGTCTTTTTTCTGTACTGTATTTTGTCTACATGATTGCTGTGCTGTGTGTAAGATTGACATTAAAACAGTGAATTCCATTTGGTCGTTATCTGTTCTTAATATGTGAAGAGATGAAAAGGATAAGATGCTTGAAATAAGAAATTCTGACTTTGACAAAGCAATTTTGTACTTGTCAGTGTTGATCAAACAGTTTTATAAATCTAGTTTCGAGCACTAAGTTACTCAGAACCAGTAAACAATCTCAGTAACAAGTTATCTTATTAAGATAATTAAGGACAAAAAATCTTGAAACAAGTGAAATGCTCCAACATAAAAAGTGGCTGATAAGAAGAAAAACAAGCATATATTGCCTTGATTTAAGATATTTAATCTTACTTAGATTTTAATTTGTGCAGTGTAATAATCACAGTGGTTGTAGAAGGTGCAACAGGTCAGCACCTCAGGAGTAAATGACAGTTGACTTTTCATAGCCGATTATTCAGAGTATCTCTACCGCTCCTGTTGTCTCTAGAGAGTTGAAAACAGCAGGTCTGGGACAGGTAGCACGTCCAGTGAACAGGTCAGGGTTCCATAGCCGCAGGCAGAACAGTTGAAACTGGAGCAGCAGCACGACCAGATGGACTGGGGACAGCAAGGAGTCATCAGGCCAGGTAGTCCTGAGGCATGGTCCTCCAAGAGAAAGAGAGAAAGAGAATTAGAGAGAGCATACTTAAATTCACACAGGAGAAATACTTCAGATATAACAGACTGACCCTAGCCCCCCGACAGAAACTATTGCAGCATAAATACTGGAGGCTGAGACAGGGGGGGTCGGGAGACACTGTGGCCCCGTCCGACGACAGGGCCAAACAGGCAGGATATAACCCCACCCACTTTGCCAAAGCACAGCCCCCACACCACTAGAGGGATATCTCCAACCACCAATTTACCATCCTGAGACAAGGCCGAGTATAGAGCATGAAGAGCTCTCCCACAGCACAACTCAAGGGGGGGGGGGGCACCAACCAGGACAGGAAGATCATGTCAGTGACGCACCCCTTCTCGGGATGGCATGGAAGAGCACCAGTAAGCCAGTGACTCAGCCCCTGAAATAGGGTTTGAGGCAGGTAATCCCAGTGGAGAGAGGGGACATGACAGTGATATTTATGTTTGAGCTGATAGTGGAGGGTGAGCTGCATCTAGCCAACTACGAGGGCACACCACCTCAGTGCTAACAATATAACTCTGGTTCATAGACACATGCTTACTGCATGCAATTGATATAGAATCAATAGAGGCATTCAAGGGACTTAGAGGGACATAAATTAAGTTACATACATTATGACTTACAATGCTTCTGGGACTATGTACATTTTCTGCAGCACTACAACAACTCAGCGATACAATAATAGGAATTATCTGAGCAGGGCTTGGTTCATTGATAAGTCATTCTCTCAACGAAGCCTTGAAATGTGTGGAAAGAGTCCAGGAGTCAAGATGATTTGGATGGACTTTGTCATTCCTGTAGAACAATCTTCTGTTTCCAAAAGGTGTCAAAGTTATCTATAAAAGGTATGCCAACAGAATGGCAGTAGTCTTTAAAACCAGATATGAAGTGCTAAGGGCCTCCTGAACCTTTCGTATCCGCGACCCAGCGACGGCATGGGACCAGAAATAATTGGATGCTTTTCAGAGCCTTGGAATGGCAAGCCAGACAAAATTAAACAGGCCTATTTGGCAGTGAATGGTAATGAATATGTATTCGGAGGGCAGAATGACTGAATATTAAAGCATTAGACCTCTCACTAAAGGCTTAAATCATACAAAAGATATACTCAAATCCAAACTGTTTCGCTAGCAGATTAGTAAGAATGTCAGCCCGTGTTCAAGAAGGGCCTTTTTCCCTTTATTCAGATTACAACCTCTCACTTTCGGTATTTGAAAATAAATAAATATTTTTAAAACAAGCGGATGGAGGATTTCTGTTTAATCCTCAAAAGACAGAACAAATATTACAACAATTTACATTGTCTAATTCTCTGTATGGTAATAATAACCTATTTTATATTGTAAAGTGGTTTCTTGCATCATACAACACAATACAATTTACAGTCACCTATTTGGCACATCATGTTACAGACCAAGTAAAAAAGTATTAATATCAAGCCCTTCATAATGTAAAAACGTTTTTAAAAGTCTCATGCAATGTAGGCCTGTGCTGAACACCACATATAGGCTATATCATAGAAATCAAAAGCTTTTTCCATGTGAAAATGTTATGGGATTTGCTCTATTGGTTTTGTTGGTCGGCCTACATTATGCTCAGATAGCCACAATAGCCTATTGGCTACTGTCTAAAACTGTAAGGGTACAGCCTCAATGTTCACTGTAAATTCTCACAATGTTCAAGTTTCTGCTCACAAGACCTAAAATTTGCTCAGTGCCCCCCAAAATTGTAGGGAGCATTGGTCACAGCTCTCGCAATTGTCAGCTGTTGTTAGAATGCATTAGATTGACAGTAACAGTCAGTCAGATTAGGCTACAGATAAAACACTGGCTGATGTTGTCAAGCATATTCAGTACATATCCATATTGTTAATATTTGTTTAGTGATTTAAATTAAGACCCCATCCCCAGAAGCTTATTCCAGCAGTTTATTGGACAATACAATACAATACAATTTTTACCTCTAAATCGCCTCACTATTCATGTTGAATAAATTAGAATGTAAATTTCAACTAAGCAAATTGCTAAATCGTTCAGTTTACATCTTGCCTAGGCTACTGTAGGCTATCTGAAATTAGATGTAGTCCTATCAGGGGCTATAGGCTACCTGCATTTAGCTAAGCAAACCAATGGCAAAGCTGAATTGCAATCATAAACCAAGATTTGTGTCAGTAGCCTATGCCTATAGAAATGACAAGCCAATCTAGCAGATAGGCCATTTATAACGGATTGTATGTAGTCTTAACATTTGGCACTTATTATTGAGGCACAATTGTCAGAAAATTTGCATAACATTCGTTTTTTAAAGTTCTTCCAAGTGTTTCTTGGGTAGAGATTTCGATATCCTCTGTCTAACTTTCATCACTCTAACTCTCCTGTCAATGTTATGCCAGAAGTAGACAGTTAAATCGACACCCAAAATGATCTGGACTGAATTATATTTTTTTTCTCTTGCAATATATTCAAATTCCTTTATTACTTTAGCTAACTCGCAATACTTATTATTTTGATGGAAACCCGATCGTAACGTCATTACAAGTTACTTAGAAGATAATCCTTCTTAATTTGTTCGATTAATTTATGGAAAAACAGTTTATTGGAGTTCATGTGTCAAGTACTCTCTTGCTGCGCAAAAACGACAGTTTTCGGGCCTTGGGGTGGTTTGAGGGTCATTGGGCTAGAAATAAGGTAACCTGGCAACCCTGTCCACAGCGTTTAGTCTTCCGGAAAGCCATACCAAAAAGAAGAAGACGTTGCTTAGTTACATTAGCTATTCAACCCACACATATTTAGTCTAGCTTCGTTTCATGTAACGTTAGCAAACTACTTTCAATATGCCATTTAAAGTAACGTTACATGGAGACTGCTTGGTTATAACGGCATAGTCTAAAAAAACAAAGCTAGCTAATTAACCAACTGATTTGTCTTGAGTCATACACTTAGCGTGCATGCCAGGTAAGGTCGTAAAAAATCTAGTGTGCTTTATTGTAGCTAGCTAGCTAACGTTAGCTAGCTAGGTTAGGCTGACGTTAGCAGAGCTTTCTTGATAGGATCAGCTGCCTTGATTCGGTCTTTTGTAGGATACTGACTTGATAACGTTATAGTAAAGTTAACTGTCTGTCTTTATGCTAGCTAGCTAACTTCCATTTGAGATGTGGATGTTTTACTTGAGCTAGCTAACGTTACTAGCTTTCCCATCAATCAAGGCTACACTGAAGCGTTATATGCAGTGTCCTGTAGTCAAATAAATCACTGAATGCAGAATGCCCTGGGTAAACGTTACTTTGGGTACTGACTGTAAAAGTGTCAGTCTTTCTACTAGCTGGTAACGTTAACTACTAGCTAGCTTAACAGTAACTAGTTAACGTCAGTGATATCAAGGAACTTCCACACCTTGCTAACGTTAACGTACAACTATGAACTGTTTTACTAGAGTTAGCTAGCTCTTCCATTAGAAATGTGGATGTTTTACGTTGATCAATAAAACCGGCAATTAAGTGCTTATATGCATTGTCCTGTGGTCAAATAAAATAGCTAAATGCCTTTGGCATTGGGTACTGTAAATGTGCTTTTTAGACTTCCCTCACAGTTAGCTAGCTACTGTAGCTGACATTATGTAGGTAGCTAGATTGTGTGTGCGAGGCAGTTTATCAACAAATACAATGCATATAGCCTAAACATTGCTAATGCTGGTTTGATTAAATATGTCAATCATTGATGATTGGAGGGTCACCTATAGGCTACCGTTTCGAATTTAAGTGAAGTATTAACCAGCTGAGAGTATCGAATATAAATAAATAAAAAATGTCCCCTTATCTCTCTCCAGTTCTCGACCAGAGTGCTGAAGGAGACAACTGTTATGTACAGCCCCAAAGAACTGGAGGGCGAGGTGGATCACTCGTTTTTCGACAGCGACGCTGATTGTGACAGCATCAGCAAAGAGCAAGGGAAGAGTGAAAGAAAGAGTGAAATAAGCTCTGAGGCTAGAAAGGAGCCAGACATCCAGCCGGAGGCTCCACAGACAGAGCGGCGTAGGGGTACAGAGAGGTCCGGTGGTGGTACTAGGGACCCTAGTCCTGCAGGAGTAATATTTCAACCAAGGACAGAGGAGAAGGGTCATGGCTTCGAGGCCGAAGACAGGAGGAGCAGGTCTTCGAGCATATCGTCCAATAAATCAGAGGTAGGCATGCTAATGGTGAGGCTATTTGGTGAATGTTCTGTAAGAAAGGCATGAACAAGGATTGTCTGATGAAAATAACCACTGTCATCTTGTACCCTTTCCCTTGTGACTTTTCCCAACCCCTTTACCCAGGTCAAGGTAAAGTCACAAGGAAAGGGCAACAAGTGCTTTATTATAAAATCAGAATGCACCCTATCTGTAACCAATTTACAGTGCACATGCAGGCATAACAGTATGCAGGAGTAATAACTTGTACTAGACAAGTTGCGGGGCTCCCAAGGGGCGCAGTGGTCTAAGGCACTGCATCTCAGTGCTAAAGGCATTACTACAGACCCTGGTTCGGTTCCAGGCTGTATCACAACCAGCCGTAATTGGGAGTCCCATAGGGCTGTGCACATTTGGCCCAGCGTCATCCGGTTTAGGGTTTGGCCGAGATAGGCCGTTATTGTAAATAAGAATTTGTTCTTAACTGACTTGCCTAGTTAAATAGAATTGTAAAAAAGTCTGTGGCTTCATCATTCTACATTACGCCACAAGGTGGCATTATGCCACTCAATACAAACTGCCCAGGCTTGGGGTACATTGGAATTGAGACCTAATCAAAATCAATGTCAAGGAAGCATAATTATTTAAAAAAAAAGATATGATTTAATCCTAAAAATGTCCATTAGAATTCCAATTGTTTTTATACAATATGGTACAGATTTAAAACAAACAGTAGTCAAATCAAATGCAATCCTCATCATTCATGTTCTTATTGATAATCATTTATTTCAATAACATGTCCATCAAAAGCTTGAGAACTGTTCCATGACCAGGGAGCTGCCTAAAACAAATATGTCTAACCATGGTCTATTGTAATATTTGTAGTAGTTGTAAACTATATTTACTTACCTGTCTTGTCGGAGGTGAAGGACGGCAGCGGTGCAGAGGAGGTATCTAGCATCCACTCCAAGAGCTCCAGCGACATCCGCACGGCATCATCAGCAGAGGAGCAGGAAGAAGGCGCCGATGATGATGAAGATGGCTATCATCAGAGCCAAGATGAAAGCGAGGAAGAGTCAGGGAGGCCACTGGGTCAAAGGTTCAAAGATTTTATGAATTTTTTTCCCAGATTTTTTAAATATTTTTTTTATTTTTAGAAATCCCATATTTCCTTCTCAAAATTTAAATCAGACATACAATTTCTTATCTTCGTGTATTTATTATTTATGAGGCTATTGAGATTATAAATGTCTTTCCCAAAGGAGGCCTGGCCAAGATAGCAGCAGACAAGCATGTAACATTATGCAGGAGTGTCAAACTCATTTCGTGGAGGGCAGTGTCTGCTAGTTTTTGTTATTTCCTTTCAATTTGTGTTCAATTAAGACCTAAACAACCAGGTGAGGGGAGTTCTTAACTAATCAGTGACCTTAACTCAATGAGTCCCACCGTAATGCTGGTGCATTTGGACTTATAACCCTTTTTAAACATTTTTGTTTGAGCTAAAGACTACTGAGTTGGACCATTGGATGTGTTTATTTCGTCTGCATCCGTAGATACCAATACTGAATCAGAGAGGTGGATGTCAACTAAGGCAGCCACCTGCACATCATCGGCGAGCAGTTGTTGTTGGGGGTTAACTGCCTTGCTCATTAGTCTGTGATTAACAGGGGCTGAGCTAGAGCAGTGTTTGTGAGACAAGGGTGGATCCTCAAGGAGCCCGGGCTGGGTCTTACAAAACGTCTGTAGAGTCCTAATTGTTTGAGCTACAATCTATTAAAAGATATCTACTCAGACTCTCACAAACATGCACATGTAACATGTTTTGCTTTATGATGTTCACAAGTTACATGAGTTGTTAGGTAAGGGGTTCTTCTACATAGAAGATCATAGGAAATCCCAGGACATAGTGTCTATAATACTGTAATAAGGTCACATACAGTGGGGAGAACAAGTGTTTGATACACTGCCGATTTTGCAGGTTTTCCTATTTACAAAGCATGTAGAGGTCTGTAATTTTTGTCATAGCTACACTTCAACTGTGAGAGACGGAATCTAAAACAAAAATCCAGAAAATCACATTGTATGATTTTTAAGTAATTAATTTGCATCTTATTGCATGACATAAGTATTTGATACATCAGAAAAGCATAACTTTATATTTGGTACAGAAACCTTTGTTTGCATTTACAGAGATCATACGTTTCCTGTAGTTCTTGACCAGGTTTGCACACACTGCAGCAGGGATTTTGGCCCACTCCTCCATACAGACCTTCTCCAGATCCTTCAGGTTTCGGGGCTGTCGCTGGGCAATACGGACTTTCAGCTCCCTCCAAAGATTTTCTATTGGGTTCAGGTCTGGAGACTGGCTAGGCCACTCCAGGACCTTGAGATGCTTCTTATGGAGCTACTCCTTAGTTGCCCTGGCTGTGTGTTTCGGGTCGTTGTCATGCATGAAGACCCAGCCACGACCCATCTTCAACGCTCTTACTGAGGGAAGGAGGTTGTTGGCAAAGATCTTGCGATACATGGCTCCATTTATCCTCCCCTCAATACGGTGCAGTCGTCCTGTCCCCTTTGCAGAAAAGCATCCCCAAAGAATGATGTTTCCATCTCCATGCTTCACGGTTGGGATGGCATTCTTGGGGTTGTACTCATCCTTCTTCCCCCAAACACGGCGAGTTGAGTTTAGAGTTTAGACCAAAAACCTGTATTTGTCTCATCAGACCACATGACCTTCTCCCATTCCTCCTCTGGATCATCCCGATGGTCATTGGCAAACTTCAGACGGGCCTGGACATGCGCTGGCTTGAGCAGGGAGACCTTGCGTGTGCTGTAGGATTTTAATCCATGACGGCGTAGTGTGTTACTAATGGTTTTCTTTGAGACTGTACATTTTTTTTATTGAGATGTGTCAATAATACTCGTGAATGCAACTGTTTATTTCAAATTGTTTTGTGTTCTACTTGACCCCTGGTTGTCCTACAATGGTAAAACACTTCATTGTGAGGCTAATTATAGGGGCTGGACATGCAGATACAGTGGGGCAAAAAAGTATTTGGTCAGCCACCAATTGTGCAAGTTCTCCCACTTAAAAAGATGAGAGACCTGTAATTATCATCATAGGTACACTTCAACTATGACAGACAAAATTAGAAAAATATTTCCAGAAAATCACATAGTAGGATTTTTAATGAATTTATTTTCAAATTATGGTGGAAAATAAGTATTTGGTCACCTACAAACAAGCAAGATTTCTGGCTCTCTCATCTTTTTAAGTGGGAGAACTTGCACAATTGGTGGCCGACTAAATACTTTTTTGCCCCACTGTATATGAAAGTTGGATACATGGAAAGCCAATTTTAGATGGGTTCTCAGGACTGATAGGGTTAATTGATCAATCAAGTACAAGTGAAGAGTGAAAACCTGCAGACACTTGCCATCCGTGCAATGATTTTGACACCTGAAGCATTACAGACATCAAATCAACAGTATAGTGTTCCAATATGCAGGCAAAGCATTTGCGTCCTCTGTTTACCAGGTTGTGTTCTTATCTAGACTGTGCCATGTCATTCAGTTGGATGGGTAAGCCTTTGTTTCATGACCTTATATTTTGTTAACCCAAGGTTGATACCCGGACCTAATGGGACACAACACGGCATTCCCAAGAAGCCTGTCAGGAAGCTCCGCCACAGGAGTTTGTCCCCATCTTCCACTTCATCCGAGTCGGAGACGGATGAGAGCTACAGCAGTGGGGAGAGCTGCTCCTCCGAGCCCTCTCACTCTGTGGACATGGTAGGATTACAACTTGTTATTGTCTAACTGGTTGAGGCTCGTCATTCTCAATCCTGCTCCTGGAGAGAGCTGCCGTACTGCTCGGCTTTGTACACATACCCAATGGTTACTTCAAGGAAGGGAGGAAAGAAGGATGCATTTTAAGAGTATTCACATAGGGTCTAGCTATTTGTCCCAGCTCTGTAGTGAAACACCTGGGTTGAATTCACTACGAACCAAACGGGCTGAAATGGGGAGGGACCTACTAAGAAACACTCATTTTTGTAGCAAAATGTTTTGCTACGGTTTGCACTAATGAAGATCAGGAAGGTAAGGGGGTCTTCTATACTGCTCAAAAAAATAAAGGGAACACTAAAATAACACATCCTAGATCTGAATGAATTAAATATTCTTATTAAATACTTTTCTTTACATAGTTGAATGTGCTGACAACAAAATCACACAAAAATTGTCAATGGAAATGAAATGTATCAACCCATGGAGGTCTGGATTTGGAGTCACACTCAAAATTTAAAGTGGAAAACCACACTACAGGCTGATCCAACTTTGATGTAATGTCCTTAAAACAAGTCAAAATGAGGCTCAGTAGTGTGTGTGTGGCCTCCGCGTGCCTGTGTGGCCTCCCTACAAAGCCTGGGCATGCTCCTGATGAGGTGGCGGATGGTCTCCTGAGGGATCTCCTCCCAGACCTGGACTAAAGCATCCGCCAACTCCTGGACAGTCTGGTGCAACGTGGCGTTGGTGGATGGAGCGAGACATGATGTCCCAGATGTGCTCAATTGGATTCAGGTCGGGGGAACGGGCGGGCCAGTCCATAGCATCAATGCCTTCCTCTTGCAGGAACTGCTGACACACTCCAGCCACATGAGGTCTAGCATTTTCTTGCATTAGGAGGAACCCAGGGCCAAGCGCACCAGCATATGGTCTCACAAGGGGTCTGAGGATGTCATCTCGGTACCTAATGGCAGTCAGGCTACCTCTGGCGAGTACATGGAGGGCTGTGTGGCCCCCCAAAGAAATGCCACCCCACACCATGACTGACCCACCGCCAAAACGGTTATGCTGGAGGATGTTGCAGGCAGCAGAACGTTCTCCACGGCGTCTCCAGACTCTGTCACGTGCTCAGTGTGAACCTGCTCCCCCCCCCCCCCCCTAAATGATTTAGATGCACTATTGTAAAGTGGCTGTTCCACTGGATGTCAGAAGGTGAATTCACCAATTTGTAAGTCGCTCTGGATAAGAGCGTCTGCTAAATGACTTAAATGTAAATGTAATGATATGTAATGTAATCTGTGAGGAGCACAGGGCGCCAGTGGCAAATTTGACAATCTCTGTGTTCTTTGTCAAATGAAAAACGTCCTACAGTGTTGGGCTGTAAGCACAACCCCCACCTGTGGACGTCGGGCCCTCATACCATCCTCATGGAGTCCGTTTGAGCAGACATATGCACATTTGTGGCCTGCTGGAGGTCATTTTGCGGGGCTCTGGCAGTGCTCCTCCTGCTCCTCCTTGCACAAAGGCGGAGGTAGTGGTCCTGCTGCTGGGTTGTTGCCCTCCTACGGCCTCCTCCACGTCTCCTGGTGTACTGGCCTGTCTCCTGGTAGCACCTCCATGCTCTTGACACTACGCTGACGGACACAGCAAACCTTCTTGCCACAGCTCGCATTTATGTGCCACCCTGGATGAGCTGCACTACCTGAGCCACTTGTGTGGGTTGTAGACTCCGTCTCATGCTACCACTAGAGTGAAAGCACCGCCAGCATTCAAAAGTGACCAAAACATCAGCCAGGAAGCATAGGAACTGAGAAGTGGTCTGTGGTCCCCACCTGCAGAACCACTCATTTATTGGGGGTGTCTTGCTAATTGCCTATGATTTCCACCTGTTGTCTATTCCATATGAACAACAGCATGTGAAATGTATTGTCAATCAGTGTTGCTTCCTTAGTGGACAGTTTGATTTCACAGAAGTGTGATTGACTTGGAGTTACATTGTGTTGTTTAAGTGTTCCCTTTTATTTTTTTGAGCAGTGTATATAGAATATCATAGAAATCCCAGGACATAGTGTCTATAAAACTGTAAAAAGCTCACCTAGTTGCAGTCACAAACTCCACACAGTTGTAACTGACTAGTTGGACATTCATTTGCCACTGAGCCTTATTTTCTTCAAAATCTGTTGATGAGTTGAATCGGGTGTGATGGCGCTAAGCTGGGACAAAAACCTGCAGTACTCAACTGGCACAGGAGTACTGAGATTCACTGCTAACTGTATGTCGATCTGCATAACAGTCTGGAAAAGGGCATCGGCATCTGCTAAATGACTCAAATGTAAATGTTGGCACTGTTATGGTTGCAGTAAGTTGTTCAACAGGAGTTAAATGATGGATTTTAAGAGTGTCTTATCTCGTTTTAACTGTTAAAACAACTCCCTGAATGCATCTTATTCTTCCTTCAGGTGCATACTGGATGCCCAGAGCCCTCTCCCAAGCCCGGGCTCCCAACCCACCAGACATCCATGCCTTCCTCCCCCAGATGGAGGCCCCCCAGGCTGGGCTCGGCAGCGCCCAGAGAGATGCCTCACACCACCGTCACCCTTGAAGAAGAGGAAGACACTGTGACTGACGTGACCCCACTGTCCACCCCCGACGTCAGCCCTGCCCAGTCCCTGGACCTGGGAGTGGGGAGGGTGGTGGTGGTGGAGGAGGAGGGTGTGGGGCCTGGGGGTGTGGGTGTCAGGCAGCAGCAGCATAGAGGGACAGAGGGGAGCGCTCCCACTGGTAACCTCAGCAGCATACCCCAGGAGGAGGAGGAAGGGGGCTCCTGGAACCCAGATGTAGAAGAAGGTGAGGTGGGGAGAAGCAGGGGCTGAGGTGTATGTGCGGGTGGGCATAGAGGGACAGAGGGGAGCGCTCCCACTGGTAACTGGTCAGGGGAGCGCTCCCACTGGTCAGTCCAGGAGGACAGGAGCTATCTGAGAAAGTGGCGGTTTACATATGTTTTTTGTAAATATTTTCATTGACATGCAGATGCTCCATTTGTAATAAATCAGACAGCTAACTAACAAAATGTTTATCTGCTGCTTCCTCCTCTGTCATCTCTCCCTCCTCTCTCTCTGAAGCCTTCCTCAGTCGCCTGGGGAGTGGCCTGGCCATCGACTGCCCCAGTGGAGGCAGGAATAGGAAGAATTACTCCTTTAGCAACGACGAGGTGCGGCAGATTGACCGGGAGAACCAGAGGCTGCTGCGCCAGCTGTCGCGCCCATCGCCCCACTCGCGACCGGGTAGTACGGGGGGCACCAGCACCACCAGTAGCTCCCGGAGGAGGTCCAACGGAGGAGGAGGGGGTCCGCCCCCTGTCCGCCTCTACCACAGTGCCCTCAACAGGCAGCGCGAGCAGCAGCGTATCGAGAAGGAGAACCTGGTGAGTGTTCTTCTCTTTTTGTGTGTGTAACTTATCTTTTGTAATTGGGTGTTTGGCTTTATTGTTTCAAAGTTACATTGTGTTTATTGGGATTTTTGTTTATTTCAAGCTCAAATGAGTCCAGGCTTGCTTCAAAGTGGATGTACAGTGCCGTTGAAAAGTATTTGCCCCCTTTCTGATTTTTCTATATTTTTTAAGCTAAATGTTGCACAACCAGTTTTTGAGTGTAAGGGGGCAATTACTTTTTCACACAGTGGCATTAGGTGTTGCATAACTTTGTTTATGAAATAAATGAAATAGGTATGTAATTGTTGTTATTTGTTCACTCGGGTTCCCTTTATCTAATATTAGGATTTGGTTGAAGATCTGATAACTTTAGCATCAATCATATACAACAGTAGAGGAAATTAGAAAGTGGGCTTATACTTTTTCACAGCACTGTAGCTGTGCCATCAGGAGCACATTATTGTATATTATGGTTAGAAGATCGCTATAAACTTGGCACTGGGCTTCACCCGATGATGTACGTTGCTGCAGCAAAGGCATTTTGAAAAAGTAACTCTTTACTGCCCAGAACTGTTCCATGTTATGTACAGACTAAAAGTTCCACGTCCTTAAATGAGGCCTTGCTGGCTAAACCCAAAGTCCCAAACAATTCTCCAAAGGACAATATTTCTGTGAATTTTCCGGAAAACATATGTAATGGACATTTTGGTTCCATTTTCACACAAACTGCTGCCTGCGTGCACACAATTTTACTCCGTAAACTATAATCCTCTACTTGTGAGGCAGTGGAGGCTCCTCAGAGGATGAAGGGGAGGACCATCCTCCTCAGTGATATATTTCATAAAAATATGAGTGGTTAAACATTAAAAAGTTATCCTTTTTAGATTAAAGTATACTAAATATAATCACGTCACAAAATAATTGATTAAAACATACTATTTTGCAAAGAAGGTCTACATTAGCCTCAACAGCACTCTGTAGAGTAGCAACACGATGTAGCTGGAGAACAGCTGACATGTTGTCAACCCGATCAGAGAATTAAATCTAGTACTGAAAGCATAAGCTACAGCTAGCTAGCACTGCAGTGCATAACATGTGGTGAGTAGTTGACTCAGAGAAAGAAAATAGTTGAACAGTTTTGAACAAATACATTTCTTCCAAACTGAAGGGAGAAGCAAGAGAGAAATATACAGTGCATTTGGAAAGTATTCAGACCCCTTCACTTTTTCCACATTTGGTTACGCTACAGCATTATTCTAACATTGATTAAATTATTGTTTTCCCTCATCAATCCCACATAATGACAAAGCGAAAATGTATTACAAAAAAAACCTAAATACATTATTTACAGTATTAAGACCCTTTGCTATGAGACTCAAAATTGAGCTCCGGTGCATCCTGTTTTCATTTATCATCCTTGATATGTTTTGACAACCTGATTGGAGTCCACCTGAGATAAATTCAATTGATTGGACATGATTTGGAAAGGCACACACCTGTCTATATAATATTCCACAGTTCACAGTGCATGTCAGAGCAAACACCAAGCCATGAGGTCGAAGGAATTGTCCGTAGAGCTCCAAGACAGGATTGTAATCAAGGCACAGGGGAAGGGTACTAAAAACATGTCTGCAGCATTGAAGGTCCCCAAGAACACTGTCCTCCATCATTCTTAAATGGGTGGAGGCTTGGAACCACCAAGACTCTTCCTAGAGCTGACTGCCCGTCCATGCTGAGCAATCGGGGGAGAAGGGCCTTGGTCAGGGAGGTGACTAAGAACCCAATAGTCACTCTGACAGAGCTCCAGTGTTCCTCTGTGGAGGTGGGAGAACCTTCCAGAAGGACAACCATCTCCGCAGCACTCCATCAATCAAGTGGCCAGATGGAAACCACTCCTCAGTAAAAGGCACATGACAGCCCGCTTGGAGTTTGCCAAAAGGCACCTAAAGAAACAAGATTCTCTGGTCTGATGAAACCAAGATGGAACTCTTTGGTCTGAATGCCAAGCGTCACATCTGGAGGAAACCTGGCACCATCCCTACGGTGAAGCATGGTGGTGGCAGCATCATGCTGTGGGGATGTTTTTCAGCGGCACGTACTGGGAGACTAGTCAGGATCCAGGCAAAGATTCCAAAGGTGCTTCCAGAAAGTACTGAGTAAAGGGTCTGAATACTTTTTATTTATAATACATTTGCAGAAAAGGTTGTACCTGTTTTTGCCTGTCATGGTGTGGTATTGTGTGTAGATTGATGAGGGGGAAAAACTATTTAATCAATTTTAGAATAAGGCTGTAACAAAATGTTGAAAAAAGTCACTATGTTAAATTTAGCTCACAAAAATGTGTGTTTTAGTAGCTCGTTGAGAAATATTATATATATTTAGCCAAAGATACATTTCAGAATTTTGCCTTTACTCAAGTCTCTTTCGAAATGCTATACTACTTTTAACAACGAAAATTTGTTAGAGTAACTAAGATAATTTTGTCTTCCTTTATCATTTTTTCCTGTATCACTTTCTTTAAAAAAAAAGTGCGACTCCGGTGGGACTCGAACCCACAACCTTTGAATCACCTCACATTCACAAGCCTAGAAGTCCAATGCGCTATCCATTGCGCCACGGAGCCACTTGTTGCACATGTGTGAAACTGAATATTTTGAAGTGTGTGTGTGTGTGTGTGTGTGTGTGTGTGTGTGTGTGTGTGTGTGTGTGTGTGTGTGTGTGTGTGTTTGTGGAGGGAGAGCCTATTCAGGGAGAATTGCCAGGGTTGTGTATGCTGTCTGAGAGCACAGGCCGGTCAGTGAAAGCAGACACAGTACAGCCATAGAGAGACGGTAGCAGGTGGCAGTGGACACAACAGTGGTGGCAGCACAGATTGACATTATATAGAGTTCAAGGCCAACCTCTACTCCAACAGCCCTGTACTAAGAGAGATTTGTTTTAGTATTTTATTATAGATCCCCATTAGCTGCTGCCATTGCAGCAACTACTCTTCCTGGGGTCCAGCAAAATGAAGGCAGTTTATACAATGAGAATTGTTTTAAACACTGTAAATGTTTAATTTAAAGGTTTTATGGCACAGATTACTATATTTAATATAGGAGAGTCATGCCTATTTCTTCTTAGCGCTCATACCATTTTTGGGTTGGATCTTGCCTTAAACTGGTTTAGCGCCTAATCTACTGCTCTCCAAACTTTATTTGAAGTATGGAAATATTAAACACAATCATGCACTGAGACATAAAGAAGGCATTCCATTAAAATAGTCATTGCTTAGGTGGTCACTGGTGTCGTGTCTTTACTATCATTAAATGAAGACTTTTAGTTTTATCAAAGATTCTCTGTAATTAGTATTACGCGATTAAACTGATTAATCATGTAACTGTAATTAACTTGGAAGTCGGGGCACCAAAGAAAATATTCAGATTACCAGGTTATCATTTCCTAATATAACTTTTCAAAAATGTTATATCTGATCAAATAGTCTTCTGATTAATTAATTATTTATTTTACCTCACGTTAGTCTCATTCCAAACGTCAGAAATGGTTGTTTATCTGCACAAACCCAGTCTTCACTATGAGTCATCCATACATCAATTGTCTTAAATCATTTATTTATTACTAACTAAGTAATTCACCGAAATGCATAAACAAACAAACAAAGTCAATATGGTTACAAGAAATGATAAGGGAATGTGCCCTAGTGGGCTAAACCGGCATCACGGCTTGGTGGACAAAATGTGGAGTGGGGGTCAGCTGAGAAGTCACTACAGAGTTGATAATTATAACAATTGAAATGCTAATCCTTTACACATGAACGCTCACTCAATCGGGAACAATTGCAATCAATATATATATTTACGTTCAGTGTGTCGTCTTCATCGCTGTTGAAAAGTTTTGTAGAATTGTCCGTCTCTCTCTCTCTGTCAAGGTTATAGTGGATAGTTCAGAGTGACATTCATTCATGTTGTCGTAGAATGGATGTTTCGGCGGTTGTCGTTCTCCGCGTTCAATGATACCGAATTCCTAGCTGCAGACTAGTAATTAATATCAAAGACTTGTTCTTATTTTGTCGGTATCGATAGTCTAAGAGTTTAACCACGTGGTATGGTTAAAATATTCAGCAATGGTCTGCAACCTTTGTACTCCTGTGATTGAGAGAAACATGGTCTGCTTGAGAATTTCTCAAAGTTGGATTTTATTCGGAATTGCAGAAAAGGGCTGTCCCAGGATGCCTGACCCTAACTAGGCTCATGGGCGGTCCTCTGATTTAGTTAAACTCAAAAGGGAATTGGAGTTTCCTTCATTAAACAGTCCAAAATCACATTACACAATTTTACAAACAGTATCATACTCACTCATTCATCTTATACGACAATTACATGTAAACCTCATATCTGAGGTTATTATATAAACAGCGTTATGGTAATGTGGCCACACCGTCTCCCATGAGCTTCCCCAAGTTGTAACAAACGGACCAGTTCGTAGCTGGATTCTTCACCGATCTTTTATACCTTCTCCGGAACATGAAATTTGTTTGGACCTCAAGTTCTGTGAGGTGGAAGAAATTCCTTTGTTCTCTATGAAACTTCACTCTCTCTCTCTATACGACCTCTCTCTGACCACAGCAGCCTAGTTAAAGGAGGCAGGGAGAGGGGGATGGGGCTTGCTATACCCAAAGAGGGCAACGTCATGACACTGGTCACTAATGGAAAGTACAATCTAGTAAACCTCACATAGGGTGACGTGTCGATGCAGAAAGGGGCATCTTTACAATTGCACTGTTCAACACCCCCATATGGATTTGGTGTAATTGAGGGATATAAGTATTGGGAGCAGCATAGTCTTTTATATGTGGACCAAAAATAATTGGACAATTGGCTGCTCATCTGTTACATTGCTAGGTGTGTGTTATTCCCTCATTAGTTCATTTCCAAGTTAGCAGCTAAAACGTCTAGAGATTTTAAGTGTGAAATTTGCCTTTGGAATCTGTTGCTGTTAACCCTCTATAAAAAGTCCAAAGAGATGTCACTGCCAGTGAAGCAAGCCATCATAAGGCTGAAAAATCTAAACAAACCCACCAGAGAGATATCAAAAACATTAGGTGTGGCAAATCAACTATTTGGTACATTCTTAAAAAGAAAGAATGCACTGGTGAGCTCAGGAACACCAAGAGGCCCGGAAGACCTTTCCCTGATGAAGAAAATACCCTTCACAACAATTGGCCAGAACAAGAACACCCTTCAGTAGGTAGGCGTATCTGTGTCAAAGGCAACAATCAAGAGGAGACTTTACCAGAGTAAATACAGATGGTTTACCACATGATGTAAATCATTGGTAAGACTCAAAAACAGCAAGACCAGATTAGAGTTTGCTAAAAAAAACATCTAAAAAAAGCCTGTACAGTTTTGAAACAACATCTTATGGACAGATGAGACAAAGATCAACTTGTACCAGAATGATGGGAAAAGAAGAGTATGGAGAAGGGAAGTAACTGCTCATAATCCGAAGCATACCACCTCATCTGTGAAGCAAGGTGGAGGTAGTGTTATGGCGTGGGCATGTAGATGGGAAACCCATGGAGCGGTGCACAATTGGACTGGGCGCAATGCACGCTGACACGGTTGCCAGGTGTACAGTGTTTGCTTCGACACATTGGTGCGGCTGGCTTCCGGGTTAAGCTGGCATTGTGTCAAGAAGAAGTGCGGCTTGGCTGGGTTGTGTTTCGGAGGATGCACAGCTCTCGACCTTTGCCTCTCCCGAGTCCGCACGGGTGTTGCAGCAATGGGACAAGACTGTAACTACCAATTGGATACCATGAAATTGGGGAGAAAAAAGGGTAAAAGTAATAAAAAAAATCTACTTTTAAAAAATCTATAAAATGAAGGCAAAACGCTGCAATAACAAGCAGGAACTGAAGACAGCTGCAGTAAAGGCCTGGCAGAGCATCACAAGGGAAGAAACCCAGCATATGTTGATGTCTATGGGTTCCAGACTTCATGGAGTCATTGACTGCAAAGGATTTGCAGTATTAAAACATCCCAATTTAATGTATGATTATGTTAGTTTGTCCAATTACGTTCGTGCCCCTAAAATTGGGGGGCTATGTATAAAAATGGTTGTAATTCGTACACGGTTCATCCAAACCCTTAAATTAAAGATGAAAGTCTACACTTAAAGCACATTGTGATTGTTACCTTTCAAATCCATTGTGGTGGCATACAGAGTCAAAATTATGGAAGTTGTGTCACTGTCCAAATACTTATGGACCTGACTGTACACTGATTTCTAGGTAAGCAACTCCAGTGTGGATTTGACCTTCGTTTTAGGTTATTGTCCTCCTGAAATGTGAATTAATCTCCCAGTGTCTGGATTAAAGCAGATTGATCCAGTGCTTCGCCTGTTCTTCACTCTATTCCGTAGATTATTATTATCCTGAAAAACTCCCCAGTCCTTAAGGATTAAAAGCATACCCATAACATGATGCAGTCACCACTATGCTTTAAAAATATGGAGAGTGGTACTCAGTAATGTGTTGTATTGGATTTGCCCCAAACATAGCACTTTGTATTCAGGACAAAAAGTTAAATCACTTTGCCACATTTTTTGCAGTATTACTTTAGTGCCTTCTGTACAGGCTTCTTTCTTTTCCCTCTGTCAATTAGGTTAGTATTTTTGGAGTAACTACAATGTTGTTGATCCATCTGCAGTTTTCTCCTGTCACAGCCATTAAACTCTGTTTTAAAGTCATAATTGGCCTAGTTTCCTTCCTCTCGGCAACAGAGTTAGGAAGGACACCTGTATCTTTGTAGTGACTGGGTGTATTGATACACCATCCAAAGTGTAAATAATAACTTCACCATGCTCAAAAGTATATTCTAAATTAAATAAAATCTGTCACATTGATTTGAACAAAATGGACAATGTGGACCCAGAGGATTGAAAAGTATTATTACTTGAAAGTATTAATTAAACACTTGTTTCCAAAGTGGTTCTCAATGCTAAAAACAATAATGTATATAATGATTTAAAAGGCAAGACATAATTACAAACAACCATAAATACATTCATTTATATTGACATCCTGAAAAGTGGCACTATTCACTGCACTTCTCCCTAACCTTAAAAATCAACCTATTCAATCTATTCATTGCAAATCATACCGATCCTTCAAATAAATACATCTGACCAGCAGTAAGGGGCACAAGGGGCCGTGGAGTGTTTTTTTCTTACTTAGACAATGTCCAAATGAAAATCTTTGCCTGCTTTTTAAAGCTATTTTTACTTTTTCTTTGCTTGATCTCAAAGGGAAGGCTATTCCATAGACAAATGCCTCGCAGTACTGTTTACTCTTGGGATTTTACAAGACATAACACTAGATCTGGTGTTGTGGCTGTGTTGGTTATGGAGTAGACCATATCAACGTGGATTTTCATGTAACCTGGGGCATATTTAATAAGATGTCAAACATATGATTATGTTTAAGTTGGTCCACTCTGGACTCAAAAGGCAACAAGCCCACCTCCCTGAACTCCTGTACCCCCATGTGGGTCCTAGGGAGGACATTCAGCATATACAGTGGGCAAAAAAGTATTCAGTCAGCCACCAATTGTACAAAGTTCACCCACTTAAAAAGATGAGAGGCCTGTAATTTTCATCATAGGTACACTTCAACTATGACAGAGAAAATGAGAGAGAAAAATCCAGAAAATCACATTGTAGGATTTTTAAATGAATTTATTTGCAAATTATGGTGGAAAATAAGTATTTGGTCAATAACAAAAGTTTATCTCAATACTTTGTTAAATACCCTTTGTTGGCAATGACAGAGGTCAAACGTTTTCTGTAAGTCTTCACAAGGTTTTCACACACTGTTGCTGGTATTTTGGCCCATTCCTCCATGCAGATCTCCTCTAGAGCAGTGATGTTTTGGGGCTGTTGCTGGGCAACACAGACGTTCAACTCCCTCCAAAGATTTTCTATGGGGTTGAGATCTGGAGACTGGCAAGGCCACTCCAGGACCTTGAAATGCTTCTTACGAAGCCACTCCTTCGTTGCCCGGGCGGTGTGTTTGGGATCATTGTCATGCTGAAAGACCCAGCCACGTTTCATCTTCAATGCCCTTGCTGATGGAAGGAGGTTTTCACTCAAAATCTCACGATACATGGCCCCATTCATTCTTTCCTTTACACGGATCAGTCGTCCTGGTCCCTTTGCAGAAAAACAGCCCCAAAGTATGATGTTTCCACCCCCATGCTTCACAGTAGGTATGGTGTTCTTTGAATGCAACTCAGCATTCTTTGTCCCCCAAACACAACGAGTTGAGTTTTTACCAAAAAGTTATATTTTGGTTTCATCTGACCATATGACATTCTCCCAATCTTCTTCTGGATCATCCAAATGCTCTCTCGCAAACTTCAGACAGGCCTGGACATGTACTGGCTTAAGCAGAGGGACACGTCTGGCACTGCAGGATTTGAGTCCTTGGCGGCGTAGTGTGTTACTGATGGTAGGCTTTGTTACTTTGGTCCCAGCTCTCTGCAGGTCATTCACTAGGTCCCCCCGTGTGGTTCTGGGATTTTGACCCCATGGGGTGAGATCTTGCGTGGAGCCCCAGATCGAGTGAGATTATCAGTGGTTTTGTATGTCTTCCATTTCCTAATAATTGCTCCCACATTTGATTTCTTCAAACCAAGCTGCTTACCTATTGCAGATTTAGTCTTCCCAGCCTGGTGCAGGTCTACAAATTTTTTTTTCTGGTGTCCTTTGACAGCTCTTTGGTCTTGGCCATAGTGGAGTTTGGAGTGTGACTGTTTGAGGTTGTGGACAGGTGTCTTTTATACTGATAACAAGTTCAAACAGGTGCCATTAATACAGGTAACGAGTAGAGGACAGAGGAGCCTCTTAAAGAAGAAGTTACAGGTCTGTGAGAGCCAGAAATCTTGCTTGTTTGTAGGTGATCAAATACTTATTTTCCACCATAATTTGCAAATAAATTCATAAAAAAATCCTACAATGTGATTTTCTGGATTTTTTTTCTCATTTTGTCTGTCATAGTTGAAGTGTACCTATGATGAAAATTACAGGCCTCTCTCATCTTTTTAAGTGGGAGAACTTGCACAATTGGTGGCTGACTAAATACTTTTTTGCCCCACTGTACCTGATAACATTATTTTTCATGACCTGCATTCGCTTTTTCAGCTTTTTGATAGCCCACTATACCAAGCAGAGCAGGCATAATCAAAATGACACTGAATCAAGGTTGAGACCAGCAGTTTCTTAACGTTAATGATAAAATATTGAGTTTTATGATATAAACATTTCAATTTGTTCACCATTTTAGAAAGGATTTTAGCAGCAATCAGGTCTCTAGAAAATGATTGATCTCGGGACACACCAAGATAAGATACTTGTTTTAGATTCAATCTCCTTGCCTGCACAGTTTACCATTATCTTGTCAGCCCTAAGCAATCTACGTTTTGTTACAAAATAAATCGAATCAGTTTTTCCCAAATGTAGTGACAATTTGTTGTCAGACCACCAATCTCTTAACAAAATGCAATTCTTTACTCAGGGTCTACTCAATGTAAACTGTATACTTCCCTGATACCAGTATGGCTGAATCATCAGCATAAAGCAAGAGTTTGCACCTTACTGTATCTGGCATATCATTAACGTATATTTAAAATAAGAGGCCCTAAAACTGATCCCTGGGGTACTCCACAGGATATTTCTTTGGCCTCTGACAGAACATCACCAACATTACATACTTATGTTCTGTTGGTCAGATAAGACCTAAACCGGGCCTCCCGGGTGGCGTAGTGCTAGCTATGCCACCAGAGACTCTGGGTTCGAGCCCAGGCTCTGTCGCAGCCGGCCGCGACCGAGAGGTCCATGGGGCGACCCACAATTGGCCTAGCGTCGTCCGAGTTATGGAGGGTTTGGCCGGTAGGGATATCCTTGTCTCATCGAGCACTAGCGACTCCTGTGGCGGGCCGGGCGCAGGTCGCTAGGTGTACGGTGTTTCCTCCGACACATTGGTGCCAGGTTGGATGCACGCTGTGTTAAGAAGCAGTGCGGCTTGGTTGGGTTGTTTTTCGGAGGACGCATGACTCTCGACCTTCGTCTCTCCCGAGCACATACGGGAGTTGTAGCAATTGGATACCACGAAAAAGGGGGTAAAAAAAAGAAGATAAACCAATTCACTGCTACATAATTTAGACCCATGCATTTCAGTTTCATCAGGAGAATATCATGGTCCACAGTGTCAAACGCTTTCTGCAAGTCTAACATGACCATAACTGTATAGTTCCCCTTCTCACTTAACGTGGTCAAAAAGGTGGATAAGTATCAGTGGAATGAGCTGTTCTAAAACCAGATTGTAGTTCATAAAGAAGTTTGTGCTCAAGAAGGTATCCCTCAAGTTGATTAAAAACATCTCTCAACCACTTTGGATAAGGTTTTGTGGATTGACACAGGCCTGTAGGTTATTACATTTGTTTTACTGCTCTTCTTGTGGTGTGGAACCACCCAGGCTGTTTTGAGATCCTTGGGAAATGTACCACGACTAATAGAAAGGTTTACAAAATGCGTTATCATTTTAGCGGTGACACAAGCACTATCCTTTAAGAATCTTGCATGGAGGTTATCCAGCCCAGTTGCGTTGTTTGTGCTCATTAAGCATAGTAGATTGGAAACTTTGTCCTCTGTTACCATGCACAGCTCAAACAAATAATTTGTAATACCTCTGCTATGGTAAAAGTTTTTAATGAAAAACTAGCCATAGTGTCCAGAGCAGGTGGGTAACTTCTTAACCAGAGATGAGGCTATAGTAGTAAAAAAAATAAAAAATAATTTGCAACCTTTGCCTGGTCATGACATAAAACCTCTTCAATATCCAGGCCAATGCTACCGTATTTTACCTTATGGGGTGGTTTTGAGCCAATGTCCTTTAAAATTTTCTACAGTTTAAGTTATCATTAACGGCGTCTATATAATGTTGGGATTTGGCCTTATCCATTTTGTATCTTGCCTGGTTTCTGCAGTTAATATAAGCATCTTAATCTTGTTGTAGATTTGTCCTTCTGAATCTGGACAGGTAGCGATCCCTTTTCTTTATGAGGTCTAAGATCTCAGAAGTGATCTATTTCCCTGACCACTGTTTGATTTGAATTTGCTTCATCGGAGCCAGAGAGTCTAGTGCAGACAGAAACAGATCTTTAAAAAGAGACCAAGCTTGATCAACATCATCACAGTTTCGTACATGACAGACGTTCTCTTGATCTGATACAATAATCAAATCCAAAGTTGATTTACTGTCAGTACACACCCGGGTTGGCTCAACAATCCGTTGTTTTAGTCCAAATAACTGATTAAAGTTATACAGGGCATTTACTAGTGTACTTCTCTGAGGGGGATAACTGCACAATTGTATTAAAATCACCAAGCAGAATACATTCTCTATTCAAGTAAATCATAAATGATTCTGCTTAGGAGGCAGATAGCACACACCAACAAGTTTAGTACGACATTTAGGAATAAGTATATTTACCCATGCAACCTCAAGACCATCCATTTTCAGATCTGAACGAGGGTTAAAAGGCACATCATTCCGAGTAAAACACAGTTTCGGTTTCCGTCAATTCTACGAATGCTATAACCTGGAAGCTCAACCTCATCGTCCTCAATTGACCCATCGAACCATGTCTTAGTCACAGCGATTACTGCAGCCTGTGTGTTAGAAGCAAGGAGTTTTAGTTCCTCTAATTTTGGCAGAAGGCTCCGTGCGTTCACATGGATAAAATGAAGTTCTCTCGGATTGAAAGAGTCAAACGTCATTTTCTGTGCCCACTGCTGATACATCGACTATCTCATCTAGATTGCTCTCATCATCCCTGCTTGTATCCAGCGTCTCAATGTGTGGCACCGCATTTAAACAGCATACAATTGCAAACAAGCAAAATGTTACTTTGAGACTTTACAGCTTCATCATTTGACAAGGGGGTGATAGCTACACACTTTATGTGAACAAACAAATGACAAATATCACAAGCCACCGCTTTTGAATTCTTTACGGTCTTACCACAGTTTGGGCATAGTTGTTTAGCTTGCTTTGTGGTGTTTGAGCGTACATCGTCACAGAGTAGCAGTCTGAAGGTAACAAGCAGCTTGTTGGAGTTAACACCGGTTTCAGTGGCGCTGCAGTGTTTCCTGTGTACCTTCCCCCGAGCAGCTCAGCTGTTCCCGTAGGAAAGGTGATATCAGGTGCCGGTAAAGTTGTTCATGGCCGAAGTTCACAATATGGAAGGGGAGATTTCCATCCACGTCTTTAGGTGTAGGTGGAACGGGAGTTTGGGATAATCTCCATGTTTGAATTGTAGAATAAATCATAAATGCCAAAGCAAACTTCTGGCTAGAGCCATAATAGTGTTGCTGTGATAAGATATTGCATTTTTATATATATATTGAGAAGATATTGTAAAATATTTAATTTGAAGAATTTATCTGCACTGTATGTTTGTTAGCTCGCTAGTCAACCAGTTTTAGAGGAATTATTCCATCATTTCAAACAACTAACTGCCAATATGCCAACATTTCATTTAAACAATGCATGCAATCCACAGCCATGGCATTCCATGACTAAAATCAGTTGATGATAGGACTTAGACAAGTTGAATACAACAGGTAGACCTTACCGTTAAATGCTTAGTAGCCGTTAACCGACAATGCAGTTCAAGAAATAGAGTTAAGAAAATGTTTACTAAATAAAATAAAGTAGCAGAATAAAATAACAATACCGAGGCTATATACAGGGGGTACCGGTACCGAGTCAATGTACAGGTTAGTAGAGGTAATTTGTACATGTAGGTAGGGGTTAAGTGACTATGCATAGATAATAAACAGCGAGTAGCAGCAGTGTAAAAACAAAGGAGGGCGGGGGGGGTCAATGTAAATTGTCCTTGTGGCCATTTGATTAATTGTTCAGTAGTCTTATGGCTTGAGGGTAGAAGCTGTTAAGGAGCCTTTTGGACCTAGACTTGGTGCTCAGGTACCGCTTGCCATTTGGGAGCAGAGAGAACACTCTATGACTTGGGTGACTGGAGTCTTTGAAAATGTTTTGGATCCTGGACTTCCAGACGGGCTGCCCCAGGTGGTGAGGGTAGGTAGCAACACATCCGCCATGCTGATCCTCAACACAGAGGCCCCTCAGGGGTGGGTGCTCAGTCCCCTCTTGTACTCCCTGTTCACTCATGACTGCACGGTCAGGCACGACTCCAACATCATCATTAACCTTGCCGATGACACAATAGTGTCACCAAAAATGACGAGACAACCTATAAAGAGGTCAGAGACCTGGCCATGTGGGGCCAGGACAACAACTTCTCCCTCAACGTGATGAAGGAGATGATTGTGGACTACAGGAAAAAGAGGATCGAGCATGCCCCCATTCTCATCGATTGGGCTGGAGTGGAGCAGGTTGAGAGCTTCAGGTTCCTTCAGGTGTCCACATCACCAACGAACTAACATGGTCCATGCACACCAAGACAGCCGTGAAGAGGGCACGACAAAGCCTATTCCCCCTCAGGAAACTGAAAAGATTTGGCATGGGTCCTCAGGTACTCAAATTTCTACAGCTTCAGCTGCACCATCGAGAGCATCCTGACTTGGCCACGCAGTTGTGGGTGAACAGTGAGTACAGGAGGGGACTGAGCACGCTGATGATCAGCGTGGCAGATGTGTTGTTGCCTACCCTTACCACCTGGGAGGCGGCCCGTCAGGAAGTCCAGGGTCCAGATGCAGAGGGAGGTGTTTAGTCCCAGGCTCCATAGCTTAGTGATGAGCTTTGTGGGCACTGTGATGTTGTGGGTACTATGAATTCTCACATAGGTGTTCCTTTTGAGTGCTACAGGGCGGGAGTCATTTTAGGCAGGTTTCCTTTGCTTTCTTGGGCACAGGGACTATGATGGTCTGCTTGAAACATGTTGGGATTACAGACTTGGTCAGGGAGAGGTTGAAAATGTCAGTGAAGACACTTGCCAGTTGGTCCATGCATGCTCTGAGTGCACATCCTAATAATCAGTCTAGCCCCGCGGCCTTGTGAATGTTGACCTGTGTAAAGGTCTTGCTCACATCGGCTATGGAGAGCATGATCATAGTCGTCCAGAACAGCTGGTGCTCTCGTGCATGCTTCAGTGTTGCTTGTTTGCTAGTTTGCAAGCCCTGCCACATTTTATATATATATAATTTTTTTTTTTGCCCGTCTACCAATAGGTGGCGTTCTTTGCGAGGCTTTGGAAAACCTCCCTGGTCTTTGTGGTTGACTCCGTTTTTAAAATTCACTGCTCAACTGAGGGACTTTACAGATAATTGCATGTGTGGGGTACAGAGATGATGTAGTCATTAAAAGACCATGCAACTTATTATGTGACTCCTGAACTTATTTATGCTTTCCATAACAAAGGGGATGAATACTTAATGACTGAAGACATTTCAGCTTAAATGTTTGTTTTTTTCATTTGTAAAAAAAATATTGTCACACCCTGACCATAGAGAGCCTTTGTTTTTCTATGGTATCGTAGGCAAGGGCGTGACTGGGGGGTTTTGTAGTTATTATTTTCTATGTGGTGTTCTAGTTTAGTTTTTCTATGTTGGTGTTTGGTATGATTCCCAATTAGAGGCAGCTAGCTATCACTGTCTCTAATTGGGGATCATATTTAAGTAGCATTTTTTTCCACCTGTGTTTTATGGGATATTGTTTTGAGTATGTGCACGTAGCACCTCTGTTGTCACGGTTTGTTGTTCATTTTTTGTTTTGCTAAGTTTCACTTTCAATAAATTATGTGGAACTCAAAATCTGCTGCACCTTGGTCCGTCTCTACAAATGAATATCCCATCAAACCAGGACCAAGCAGCGTGCCCAAAGTGGGAAGGATTTCTGGACATTGGAAGAAGTGATGGGGAGATACGAAACCCTTCCTTGGCGACAGACGGAGGGAGATAATGGAGGACAGCGACGACGACAGGGTTCGCGGCTACAGAAAGCCCAAGGACAACCCCAAATTTTAGGGGAAGGGGGACACATGGAGCTGGCGATTGACCAGAGGGAAGAGCCAGAGACTGTCAGGAAGGCAATGGCGAAGTTGGGAGAGAGTGAGATGAGAGAGATGTTGTGAAAGTGTGTTCTGCTCAACATCCGACCAGAGGATCTGGGTGGCAGTCTGGTGCAACCTGTGTCGGTTCCACGTTTCTGGCCTCAAGTGCGCCTCTCCCGTCCGTTACGTCATGTGTCTCCTCCTCGCACTCTCCCTCAAGTGCTCCTTCACAGTCAGGTACGTCCTGTGCCTGTCCTCGCACTCTCCCTGAAGTGCGTGTTCCCAGTCAGGTACGTCCTGTGCCTGCTCCTCGCACTCTCCCTGAAGTACGTGTTCCCAGTCAGGTATGTCCTGTGCCTGCTCCTCGCACTCTCCCTGAAGTGCGTGTCACCAGTCTGGTGCCACCTGTGCCGGCACCACGCATCAGGCCTCCAGTGCGCCTCCCCAGTCCGGAGCTTCAGGCGACGGTCCCCGGTCCGGAGCTTCAGGCGACGGTCCCCCGGTCCGGAGCTTCAGGCGACGGGTCCCCCGGTCCGGAGCTTCAGGCGACGGGTCCCCCGTCCGGAGCTTCAGGCGACGGGTCCCCGGTCCGGAGCTTCAGGCGACGGGTCCCCGGTCGGAGCCTTCCCCTGCGCCGATGCCGTCGAAGCATGGCGTCCAGTCCAGCTCCAATGCCAGAGTCTTCTTCTGCGTTGGTGCCCAGTCCAGGCACAGCGTCCAGTCCCGTTCCATGGCGGGAGCCTTTTCCTGCGCCGGTGCTCAGTCCAGATACGGCGTCCAGTCCAGCTCCAAGGCTGGAGCCTTCCTCTGCACTGATGTCCAATCCAGATCTGGTGTCTAGTCCCGCTCCATGGCAGGAGCCTTCCTTGATACCGAGGTCCAGTCCAGGCACAGTGTTCAGCCCGGGTCCATGGCTGGATTCACGGGATGAGCGGGTTCCTTGTCCCGCACCAGAGCCGCCACCAAAGATGGTGGATCTGCGAGCTGAGCGGGTTCTTCGTCCCGCACCAGAGCCACCCCCGATGCTGGCGTATCCATGGGATGAGCAGGTTCTTCGTCCCCGCACCAAAGCCGCCACCAATGCTGGCAGATCCGCGAGACCCCCCACCACCACCCTCCCCATTTGTTTCAGGTTTTGAGGCCGAGTCCGCACCTTTGTACTGTCACGCCCTGACCATAGAGAGTCTTTTTCCCCCTATGGTATAGTAGGTCAGGACGTGACTGGGGGGTTTCCTAGTTATTTTATATGTGGGGTTCTAGAATAGTTTTTCTATGTTGGTGTTTGGTATGATTCCCAATTAGAGGCAGCTGGCTATCGTTGTCTCTCTAATTGGGGACCATTTTTTTCCACCTGTGTTTTATGGGATATTGTTTTTAGTAAGTGCACATAGCACCTCTGTAGTCATGGTTTGTTGTTCGTTTATTGTTTTGCTAAGTTTCACTTTCAATAAATTATGTGGAACTCAACATCCGTCTCTGGTCCGTCTCTACAAACGAACTTGACAAATATTCTGGAATTTATCTAATCATTGTTTGCAGTGATTAAATAAAGTATGTCATCCTATATGTCAGAAAGTCACCCTTTTATCTCCAAAACTCGCACTGTTATTGTGCAATGAGCAGTGCTGGCTAGGACAGGCTGTACAGTACTGTAGCTGTCTTGCAGTGCTCTCTTTCAATCTTTCTTGCTCTCTCTCTTAACTCATCAAGAGGGGGAGGAGAGTTTCTCTCCCTCACGCTCTCCCTCCCTCTATTCTTAGTGTGGTAATTGAATATACCGTGTGATGTGTATATACACCTCTCACATAAACTCGCGCGCGCACACACACACACACACACTCTGTCTCTCCATTGACAGATGGCACATTTGTCCAGCATTGGAGTTGTTCAGGTTAGTTGACTGTCCTTCTAACTCATTGTACACTATATAGTTTGAGAGAAGGTATCACTTTATGTGTAGAATCCCAAGTAGATGGTTTGTAGATATTCAATTACCATCAACAACATTTCAACTAACAATCCACTAACAATAGCCCTAACCCTGACCTTAACCTAACCCTTATTCTAACCCTAACTTTACCAAGCAGTTGCATATCAACAGATAGTTTGACCATCTGTAGATCATAATTTGGGACAATCCAAATTGTGACCTGAGAGAAATATGAATACCTTTACCTGGCTCTATGCATATTCTATGATATTGTTATACACATTGTCTGAGAGATTGTATTGGTTTACACAAAACATTTTATATATATTTTCTAGCAAGGGGTTTAGATATAGTACCGGTCAGTTCTGCCTCCTATGGAATATGGGGGACCATTCTTAACCTTTCCCCTATTTCCATTCCTAGTTCTTCCTGACTGTCTCACTTACTGAGATTTCCGCTCCGTAGGGCTTGTTGGTGGGAGCGTGACTGCATGTGACATTTTGAGCTACTGGCTGGTTATTTTTACTCTCAATGGGCCACGTTTTTACCTCTGCTTTTCAGGGTTCACTATCCTCTCCCAGTTTCATTAAAGTCTCTGGTGGTAATGGCCTTGGAAATGTTTCTGTTTCTACATGAACTGTCTGCTCACATGAAATATATATAAAAATGCCATATGATCTTGCCACAGTGACCCAATTATTTTGTGTTTTGGTAATGTGCTTGGCTAATACTTTAGTTTAATTTCCACTTTTATTTACCCAGTTTCTCATTGAAATAAAATCTATTTGCAAGAGACCTAGATATTGAACATGATCGGAGGGGTCAAGTAGTTTTAATTAGTGTGGACTGTGTCTAAAGAAGAGTTAATGTGAACTCGTGCCATGTACTTCCAATAAGGGCAAGGTCATGGCTAAGGGCCAACCAACCAGTTAAATTAGGGAGAGGGGCCCAAAGTCTCAAGTCAGCAAAGCGTTTCTCTTGTGTAATGTCACAAGGAATGGTAAAGGGGTGTGGGGGTTGGTTGGGGGGGGGTTATGACATCGTAGAACCTCATCTGCATGCTCATCTTATTGACTGGATTTACCCAAATCCATCTCTGAATAAACTACTGCGCAAATTAAATTGAATTAGTACTCTCTCTCTTCTCTTACTCACTCACTCACTCACACACATACAAAAGCTGTGCAGTAGACATACGGTGTTCACAGTTAATGTACATATGTTGTGTTTTTAACTAACTACCAGCACACATACTTTGCGGCTGTCGCAAATCAAAATATGTCCAGATTACGTCATCCTTTGTCAATAATGTGTTAAAGATAGAGTCAGCGTATTGACGTAGATGCAGAAAGTAAAGAGCATAGTAGTTCAATTTCTGCAACAACTTAGTGCGTTGAAGCGTGAGTATCAACTTCACTGCTGTTTTGGTGCAATGGCTCATCCCAAAAATTTCAGTCTCTCGATGTGCAAAACTGATAGAGACATACCCCAAGCGACTTACAGCTGTAATTGCAGCAAAAGGTGGCGCTACAAAGTATTAACTTAAGGGGGCTGAATAATTTTGCACGCCCAATTTTTCCGTTTATAATTTGTTAAAGTTTGAAATATCCAATAAATGTCGTTCGACTTCATGATTGTGTCCCACTTGTTGTTGATTCTTCACAAAAAAATACAGTTTTATATCTTTATGTTTGAAGCCTGAAATGTGGCAAAAGGTTGCAAAGTTCAAGGGGGCCGAATACTTTCGCAAGGCACTGTATATGCCTCATGAGCTTAGTTCAACTTTCATACCCCATCAGAACCCTAAATATGGGCTTCCCGAGTGGTGCAGTGGTCTAAGGCCACTAGAGATTGGTTCAAGTCCAGGCTCGGTCACAGCCGGCCGCGACCTGGAGACCCATGGGGTGGTGTGCAATTGGCCCAGCGTCGTCCGGGTTAGGGGAGAGTTTGGTCGGCAGGGATGTTCTTGTCCCATAGCACACTAGCAACTCTTGTGGAGGGCCGGGTGCAATGCATGTTGACACGGTCGCTTGGTGTACAGTGTTTCCTCCAACACTTTGGTGCGGCTGGCTTCCGGGTTAAGCGGGCGTTATGTCAAGAAGCAGCTTGGCTGGGTTGTGTTTCGGAGGACGCACAGTTCTCGACCTTCGCCTCTCCCGAGTCCATACGGGACTTGCAGCGATGGGACAAGACTGTAACTACCAATTGGGGAGAAACAGTGGTACAAAACAATTCATAAACGAACCCAAAATATAAGCTTGTTTTACTCCAGTGTTTGTAAACAAAGTAACTGTTAACAAACACTGTTTTGCAGTTTTTTTAAACTTGTTTAAAACTGTAATTTTTGTATCATAGATGGTCAGTCCTTTCATCCTTTACTCTTGTCTTTCAATTTGAGAGTGGTTATATTTCTACAGCCAATTTATGAACATGCACCTGTGGAACGGTCATTAAGACACGAACTGCTGACAGATGGTAGGCAATTAAGTTCACAGTTATGAAAACTTAGGACACTAAAAAGGCCTTTCTACTAAAAACACCAAAAGAAAGATGGCCAGGGACCCTGCTCATCTAGGCATGCTGCAAGGAGGCATGAGGACTGCAGATGTGGCCAGGGCAATAAATTGCAATGTCTGTACTGTGAGATGCCTAAGACAGCGCTACAGGGAGACAGGACTGACAGCTGATCATCCTCGCAGTGGCAGACCACATGTAACAGCACCTGCACAGGATCGGTACATCCGAACATCACACCTGTGGGTCAAGTACAGGATGGCAACAACAACTACCCGAGTTACACCAGGAACGCACAATCCCACCATCAGTGTCCACAATAGGCTGAGAGAGGCTGGATTGAGGGCTTGTCGGCCTGTTGTAAGGCATGTTCGCACCAGACATCACCGGCAACAATGTTGCCTATGGGCACAAACCCACCATCTCTGGACCAGACAGGACTGGCAAAAAGTGCTCTTCACTGACGAGTCGCGGTTTTGTCTCACCAGGGGTGATGGTCGGATTCGCGTTTATCGTTGAAGAAATGAGCGTTACATTGAGGCCTGTACTCTGGAGCGGGATCGATTTGGAGGTGGAGGGCCCATCATGGTCTGAGGCGGTGGGTCACAGCATCATTGGACTGAGCTTGTTGTCATTAAAGGCAATCTCAATGCTGTGCGTTACAGGGGAGACATGAGGAGGAGATGCACTGCAGTACTTAATGCAGCTGGTGGCCACACTGTTACTTTTGACCCCCCCTTTGTTCAGGGATACTTTATTCCATTTCTTTTAGTCACGTCTGTGGTCATGTCTGTGGAACCTGTTTAGTTTGTATCTCAGTTGTATAATCTTGTTATGTTCATACAAATATTTACACATGTTAAGTTTGCTGAGAATAAACGCAGTTGACAGTGAAAGGACTTTTATTTTTTTGCTGAGTTTATAATGGTAATGGCTCATGTCCAGTGGATTTGTAAGGCTTGTTCCCTTTGACGCTGTTGACAGATCCAATTTGTTTAACTGAAGTGTGCTAATAAAATTGTGTGTGCAGCATGCCTTCAGCTGCCTACTCTATCAATGACACTGGGCTGGCATAATCAAAATAGACAAAGTGGTCTGTAGTGCACAATTACACAATATTTACCTTTTGAAAAACACTATTAGCTTATACTGTACAGTCGTGGCCAAAAGTTGAGAATGACACAAATATTCATTTTCACAAAGTCTGCTGCCTCAGTTTGTATGATGGCAATTTGCATGTACTCCATAATGTTATGAAGAATGATCAGATGAATTGCAACGTCCCTCTTTGCCATGCAAATTAACTGAATCCCCCCAAAACATTTCCACTGCATTTCAGCCCTGCCACAAAAGTACCAGCTGACATAATGTCAGTGATTCCCTCGTTAACACAGGTGTGAGTGTTGACGAGGACAAGGCTGGAGATCACTCTGTCATGATGATTGAGTTTGAATAACAGACTGGAAGCTTCAAAAGGAGGGTGGTGCTTGGAATCATTGTTCTTTCTCTGTCGAACATGGTTACCTGCAAGGAAACACGTGCCGTCATCATTGCTTTGCACAAAAAGGGCTTCACCGGCAAGGATATTGCTGCCAGTAAGATTGCACCTAAATCAACCATTTATCGGATCATCAAGAACTTCAAGGAAAGCGGTTCAATTGTTGTGAAGTAGGCTTCAGAGCGCCCAAGAAAGTCCCTCTAGCGCCAGGACCGTCTCCTAAAGTTGATTCAGCTGCGGGATCGGGGCACCACCAGTACACAGCTTGCTCAGGAATGGCAGCAGGCAGGTGTGAGTGCATCTGCACGCACAGTGAGAAGAAGACTTTTGGAGGATGGCCCAGTGTCAAGAAGGGCAGCAAAGAAGCCACTTCTATCCAGGAAAAGCATCAGGGAAAGAATGATATTCTGCAAAAGGTGCAGGGATTGGACTACTGAGGACTGGGTTAAAGTCATTTTCTCTGATGAATCCCCTTTCTGATTGTTTGGGGCGTCCGGACAAAAGCTTGTCTGGAGAAGACAAGGTGAGCGCGACCATCTGTCCTGTGTCATGCCAACAGTAAATCATTCTGAGACCATGTGTGGGGTTGCTTCTCAGCCAATGGAGTGGGCTCACTCACAATGTTGCCTAAGAACACAGCCATGAATAAAGAATGGTACCAACATATCCTCCGAGAGCAACTTTTCCCAACCATCCAGGAACAGTTTGGTGACGAACAATGCCTTTTCCAGCATGGTCGAGCACCTTGCCATAAGGCAAAAGTGATAACTAAGTGGCTCGGGGAACAAAACATCGATATTTTGGGTCCATGGCCAGGAAACTCCCCAGACCTTAATCCCATTGAGAACTTGTGGTCAATCCTCAAGAGGCGGGTGGACAAACAAAAATCCACAAATTCTGACAAACTCCAAGCATTGATTATGCAAGAATAGGCTGCCATCAGTCAGGATGTGGCCCAGAAGTTAATTGACAGCATGTCAGGGCAGATTACAGAGGTCTTAAAAAAGAAGTGTCAAAACTGCAAATATTGACTGTTTGCATCAACCTCATGTAATTGTTAATTAAAGCCTTTGACACAGTTATGAAATGCTTGCAATTATACGTCAGTGTTCCATAGTAACATCAGACAAAATATCTAAAGACACTGAAGCAGCAAGCTTTGTGGAAATTCATATTTTTGTCATTCCTAAAACTTTTGGCCATGACTGTATACTATTCGGTACCAGATAGTTACCAATGCTGTTGAATTCTTTGCAGTACCTAAAGGTATCCATTGCTAGACACACAATTATATTAGGATTTTCAGGTCCAATCTGGAAAAGGAATGTAAAATAGTGTTTTATGCTCTGCCAGTGTTTGAAAATGATGATGGGCACCTAATGGCTTCATAACCCTCACCGTATTAATAGAGCAGTTAATAGCCATTTCATATCTGCATACTTCACCTTATGACAACGACCGCAAGTTAATATTGTAGTTATGTCTTGCAATTGGTGTTTGCACTGCATTTGAATGTGATATGTATAGGTTATGAGTGTCTTAGGAAGACATTATACAGGTACCTTCATGGAAATTGTTACCACCATTTCTCACCAGGCTTTCCTGCGGAGGCTAGAGTCAGTGAGGCCTACCCGGGGCATGAAGAGGGCAGAGCAGCTGGCAGACTACCAGCGCCAGGCCGGATACCTGGGCATCGCCACCTCGCTCTCTGCCATGGACAGATCGCCCTCCAAGATGGAGCGGTCCTCCAGCAGAACGTCACCAGGTCAACTCTCTGAAGAACTGATGCTCAATAGCTCTCAATAGCCCAAAGACGATACTTATTTCTGTCATTCATTAAGAGAGACTGAATTGGCATCTTTTATTTTTGTTCTTTTGAAGGATCACTTTACTCAAAACATATTTTGGTATTTTTTCCATTAGTCCACTGTTAATATAATCCCATTTTCTTTTAGCATGTAATGTTTTCGAGATCATAAGCACTGAGCACTTCCACTGTAGCCAGGGCAAACAAATTTTCATGATATCAAAAATAAATCATAGCATTCACTAGTTTTTACATGATGAAGTAGAATCATGATGAGAAATAATATTAAAATGTATATTCCTAAAACATAAGTTGGAAATTATATTGTTGCTGCTTCCTGTATTTTTTATATATACTATATACTGTAGCCGAGTGTCACCGGTTTTAAATGTCCAAATTCATAATCAATATGCTGAAATAAGTTGTGATATGTGAAGACTAAAACATACATATTACTCCCTGCTGTATGCACACGTGTCACACTTGTGTTCAGATTACTTGTATTTTGATAAATTATCTGCTCACGCATAGGGCTGCTCACGCATAGGGCTGCTCACGGTGATTGTCAAACAAATAACTGCCGGTCTCACGGTAATTGACCATTAATTAACATAAACTCATGTAGCATCTTCTGGCTTCAACACATAAGCCTACAAGCCACTGATGCAGACCTTTGGAGCATCTACATTTTATAAAGTCTAATAAATCCATGTAATATAGCCTACACCATCACAATAAATCCATTATTTATTTTAGACCGGTCTAAAGAAACATGATATGAAGAAAATATAGTTATTTCAGAAGAACAGAATAGCATACTCTGAGTTGTCCTTATGTATGGTACTGATCTGGCTATGCCATATGGCTGTGGGCTACACTAGTTCATTTAGCAGACAACATTTGCTTAGAATTCCATGGAATTATTTTATAGTATGAAGAATACAATTGAATAAAATAAAATATATTTTTTCCAAACGATTTGAGTGAATGCGCACATGTGGAAATCTGTGGTGAGCGGTTAACAAAGAAACAGTTACTCCTGTATGCTTAATTTAGAGTTATTTATGTAACTTTAGTTGAGCTATATGTTTTGATTTTTAATACTTTCTAAGGCTACATGATGCGACTCTAATGATGATTTGAAAAAAGTTGCATGAAAGGCATGAGCTCTGCTTAGTTTTTTGTGCAGGCTGTACACACTTTATCAGTCTCTCTCTTTCACAATTTGACAAGCACTTGATAATGCCTCAAATTTCCCGGCGGCATCCCCTTTGTGTGGCTGTACTGCATACTGTACTGAAAGTGGCTGCTGACATGCACCATTTTTCTTATGAACAAATATTAAAATATAGTTTTTGAGTGATCTATCTGTGTTTAAAATGCACAAAATTATAACAAATGCTCACAGCTGTTTTTTTGTTTCCCTTTTTCCCACCCCACAAATGTCAAATGTGATGTACTGTTGTACTCGAATGTACATAGCCCATATATTTTTACATTGAGGGAGTTAAATTTGGGAGAAGGTAGTACATCATATGTGTAGTATAGTAATACCAGTATGTAATTGATGTAGTAGCAATAGTATGTAAATCAGTAGTACTATTGACGCATGTTGTCTTGTTGTTTCATCATATGTGTAGTATAGTAATACTAGCATATAATTAATGTAGTAGTAATAGTATGTAAATCAGTAGGACTATTGACCCCTGTTGTCTTGTTGTTTTTTCTTCAGGAAAGAGCCCCAGGCCTGGCAGTACCAACCGCAACCACCATAGTGCCAGGGCATCATCTGCCATCGCTACCACCTCCACACCCCTACCCAGGCACGCCAGTACGGCAGCGTCCCGAGCAGCATGGTCCTGAGAGCTGTGCTCAGGGAGGATCCCCATTCCCCAACTCCCCCACCCCTTCCAAGTCCTTACCTATAAGTCAATAGTTGCCCCTAAACATTGATCCAAGGTCAGTTTGACATTCTTCCCCCAGATGGTTAAGTTTAGGTTGTTAGGAGTGTCCCACACAATGAAGGATCTGTGTCAGAGATGTGCGAAGCCAGAAATTGGTCACACTTTGTCCAAACTAAATCTACATTGTGCTCTGATCATGCACTTGTCCAGTGATTCTGTTTTAGCCCTCAATTCTAATAAATAAAGGGATCTGACACTGATTGTCTGTTTCCCAGATTTAGACTAAGCCTAAAATAACTTTCGATTAATTTTTTTCCTTGGAGCATACTTTTTAGTCCAGGAGTAGTAGGCTTCATTTGGGTCCGGAAAACCAGTCTGATATGATGTAAGAATGATAGTGTTGCCGTTATACAACAATTCTCATAAAACTGCTTCACTATTGCTTCCCAGGACCTACGGCTAGCTGCTATAAAGTATTGTGAACTGTGCTTCTGTTGTAATGGAAGATATAACCTGGCTATAGCCTAGATATAGGTAATATGGTTCAACTATAAAAAAAAATAAAAAAACATTCATTTGTCAGCTTAGCAGGTGGTGCTTATCAATATGCTTAGTGAATAGAGTAAGCACTAAGTATTCCGTGCTGTATTTGCACTCTTGTGAAATATTTTCAAGTGGAACTTTTCTGTAATTGTTCTTACATTATCATGAATAATGAGAGAGATATATCTTTGTGGTCTGGTAAAGCTTTTTTTAGAATATTATGGGAGAATTAGTCATATATATATATATTTTTCTTTATTGTGATCCTGTGCAAATTTCTTGATGTTTTCCAATAAAGCTGCTTGTTGCGCGCACCAATCATGTCTGTCCGTGGTCAAATGAGCTCAAACAATGTCCACAGGACTTTTACACTTGTGGCAGCTGTCTTTTGTAGGCCAGTTAGCTGCATACCATCCACGTGGCAACAAAGACTGCCAATGCAGACGCACTTAACGGGCAGCAAATCTGGCTTGTTGTGGACATGAATAATTATCACTCACAATGACATAATGTCACACGCACACACACGATGGCTACAACAGCTGCAGGGGAAATAGACCAGTGATTGGCTGTGTCATGGTCAGAAGTCCTGACCCAGCACTATAAGTCATCAACAGAAAAAAAACAAGGAAAATATTAACCAGTAGTTGTAATTAATTAGTACTATAAACTTACTCAAATAAATTGTTTTTTGAGGGTTGGCACAGGAAAAGTAATACATTTGAATGTTGGTAGTGGTATTGCAAGCATCAAGTTTGTTGGCCTTTTTTGTGTTTTTTATGTCATTTATAGTAATGTGTATGTATAGCCTAGTAAATCCTGATGTTTGAGAAAATTGGAGTAATATTAGATTTGTATCTGTTATGTACATAACAAATACTATGAAGCATGGCAGCTGATGAGGCACTGGGCTATATGATTCCCATCAAGGCTGGCTCCCAATAGAATGATCTCTATAGCCAGCCCAAGAAAATGGGATGGGATGATATTTCTAACCCCTATAGACCAAGTCAGAGCCTGGAACTAGTAACCCTTGCCTAAATGTTTTGATGTATTATGTTATACTGTATATTATGTTGTATATTGTATACAATATTTCAATAAAACATATATGAAATATGAATGACAAAGGAATGCACCAAAGCAGCTTAGTAGGTATTTTCATCTTTATTAAAATAAGTAAAATAATGTTTATTGTGGGACATGAGATATGACACAACACAGGAACATAAGGCCCTTGGAAGACAGCAGCTGCTGTGAAGAGTACATTCGTTTGACTTACTATGAGAGAAAGAAAGAACTGAGGAGAGAGGATGAATCTTTGTTTGCAGTAGGCATGTAATTAAATGGAAAAATCCCTTTTCTGGACCAGTTTGACAGTCAACTGGCAGGCCTGGATGTGCGTTTATCTGTACATCTTGGGTAAGATATATACAGCTTTCAGAGTCGGTGTGTTCCTCACATGACCAAATACACTGGCGAGAAGGATAACTAGCAACCAACTCCTGGGCTGGCTCAATAGAATACACATATACCCCCGACAATTCACCCAAGCTGTTATCATTATATGATCCAATTAAGACATGTGGTGAAGGGTTTCCTATGGAGTTGTGAATGTTTATGTGTACTTCTTGATCTCGTCGTAGAGCACCAAGACGAAGGCGCCGCCCATGCCTCGGATCACGTTGGACCAGGCCCCCTTGAAGAAGGCTTTGCCTCCCTCGTTCTTGGCGATCTTCTTCCAGCAGTCGATTGTGCCAGTGTACATGATGTCCGCTATTGAAATCGACACATTGATCATTAAAATGTGAAATATAGGCCTACTGTAGGCAATTCAATGACAATTGCCATGCGTAATGTGCCGTAACCTTTATTTTACTAGGCAAGTCAGTTAAGAACATGTTCTTATTTACTATGACGGTCATTCATTGATATGATTCAACGAGTAGGCCTACAACTAGCTCACCTGATTTGCGTCCAGACTGCATCATCATACGACGTCTGACGGTGTCAAATGGGTATGAAATAATACCGGCAACTGCGGTGACGCTCTGGGCAATCATCCAGCTGATGAAGATGTGCGTGTTCTTGGGGTCGGGCAGCATACCTAGACGATGACGCAGAGCAACATAATTGGGATTCTGCGCCTATTTTTTGTAAAATACAATACTTTAAACAACGTCCAATTGCAAACAGCTAGTTAAATGTATGATTTTACTTTAGCTCATGCGCCTCACCCTTGGCTGTGTCATAGACTCCGAAGTAAGCAGCTCTGTAGATGATGATGCCCTGGACAGACACGTTGAATCCCTGGTACAGGCCCTTGATACCGTCGGCTTTGTAGATTTTGCTGAGACAGCTGCCAAGACCGCTGAACTCTCTCTCAGCTCCACTTTTTCCGATGTCGGCCGCGAGCCTGGTTCTGGCGAAGTCAAGCGGGTAAACGAAGCAAAGAGAGGTGGCACCGGCCGCGCCACCGGATGCCAGGTTCCCGGCGAACCAACGCCAGAACTGTGTCTTCTGGTCCACTCCTCCAAGGAAGATCTTCTTGTACTTGTCCTTGAAAGCGAAGTTGAGGGCTTGGGTGGGGAAGTAACGAATCACATTGGCCAGGTTGCCTCTCCAGAAGGAGATAAAGCCTTGCTCTTTGGGAATCCTCCTGACGCAGTCCATGATCCCTTTGTACTGCATTTCCTTTGTGATTTGTTGGCTGGCATGTTGGACCTGGAGAGCAGAACAACAGAAGACAATTAATTTTTCAATTTAGCCTCAATTCAGTATGCAAAAAAACAACAACATGTCAATTGGATTTTATCATTGTACTTTAGGCCTACTTTGTATTACGCAACTGAAGTTTATCTTTTTTATTTATGTTTATTTATTTATCAGGTAAGTTGACTGAGAACAAGTTCTCATTTGCAGCAACGACCTGGGGAATAGTTACAGGGGAGAGGAGGGGGATGAATGAGACAATTGTAAACTGGGGATTATTAGGTGACCGTGATGGTTTGAGGGCCAAATATTGGAATTTAGCCAGGACACCAGGGTTAACACCTCTACTCTTACGATAAGTGCCATGGGATCTTTAATGACCTCAGAGAGTCAGGACACCCGTTTAACATCACATCCAAAAGACTGCACACTACACAGGGCAGTATCCCCAATCACTGCCCTGGAGAATTGGGATATTTTTTTTAGACCAGAGGACAGAGTGCCTCCTACTGGCCCTCCAACACCACTTCCAGCAACATCTGGTCTCCCATCCAGGAACTGACCAGGACCAACCCTGCTTAATTTAACTTCAGAAGCAAGCCGGCAGTGGTATGCAGGGTGGTAGGTATGCTTATAGCAAGAGCGTAACAATATTGAGTTTGTTGTTGGGAAAATTCCTAATTCACTTTAATTCAATGATTACTCACGGGTTTGTAGGAATGCAAGTGTGCGATTTTTGTTATAATGAGCTATTCTCAGCGCTGTTGTATACTGGCCATTGCTTCATGTCACTTGAGCACAGTCTGAGTGTATTGGATTGCATGCGTCTGGATAAATTTAGCTGTAGCCTAGGCCTAAACCAAATATCGCCGCTCTTATATCCAAACGATTATCGACATTTTGGAACAATTAATTATCATCCTATTAATCGAAACATAGCATTACGTGTACTTGAAATCAACATTAAAATATAGGAACGCATCAAATAAATTAACTTTATGTTATTCAAAATAGTCATTTTTCTTTTATGACCTGAAATTCATATGATTCGGTTTCTGTTCTGAACGAAAGGCCAAATCCTGAGTCCTATCGAATCAAATTAGAAAACTCAATACCACCTTGGACAGCGACAAGTCATGTGCGTAAGAAACGTCTCCAATGCGCTTTTCGCATGTCTTTTGAATGAAAACCATTTGCCATATGAATCTAATTGTATTACAATCTTACTCAATGGATAACCAATAATATATTAACTTTATGACAGAGACTGGAAAACAATTATTCTCACTCAGTCTTACCTGGAGCAACAACTTTACTCTCTCAATTGGAGCAACAGCTGTCTTGGAGATGGCAGCAGCAATGCCACCAGCCAAAAAGTCCTTAATGAAGCTAACCACCGCGTCCGACATGTTTTCAAGTTCCTCCTCGTGGAGTAGAGGTCAGACCGTAAAAGTTCCAGACAGTCCTCACCAAGACACCCTCAAAGAAACCCAACGCCCCTCCAAGTGGACGAAGCGCCCCCATCCCGCATAATATATCTGGGCTATATATCGCGAGAATTTGGGGGTGATGGATATGCAGACGGTCGAACAGATTGGCGAGGCTAAATAAATATCCTAGGTTAAGGTTCGAATCTTAGCCATGTCTATTAAATAAAGTGTAATAGAACACTTCGGGACTTTTAAAGGGCAAAGTCATTTTCCAGTTATACAGTGGTGTTAGATAATAATTCTTTTTCTGCTATTTAATAACATCACAACATCACAGCTATTTATCATTATTTATGCACAATTTATTCTTTAGGCCAAAGTTTTATCGCAGTTTAGGGTGGGCACCATGATACAGTGTGCAATTAACACATGGGTAGGCTAGCTTAGTTTAGCTTTTTGATGTATCTTCATAATTCAATATAGGTCTTATTGTTCTGATAAATGTGATTTAAGAGGTTAGGCCTGGCAATTAGGCCATCAAAATTCACACATTAACAGCGAGGGCGAGAGGGTGACATTGTTACTGGTATGCATGCGACTTTGAAGACTTTAACTTAGCTTGCCAACTTTTAAACATTGTGATGTTATTAATGGTGTGGTAAGGATTTGCTTCATAGCCTGCCCTGTCGCCTATGATGCGTTTTAAAGAGCCAGAAGCACGCGCGTCTCCATTTAACAAAATGTCAATGTGACCTACAGCGCAGAAGTAGGTCATATGTGCTGATTATGGCCTTCTTTGTAATTATCGTTAATTGTCAATGGAATTGTATTTTTCATATCTTCAGGCCTGTTCCTGCTAACAACGTTGGCTATTTAGGACCAGCTTTCATCCCTGGAACGAAAGTATTCCTCCGTTTTGTATGCATTAGGCCAAAACCTTCAGCCAAACATGTTACAGTAGGTTCGTCGTTTTAACCATTTCTAACCTGTTGTTCCAGCTTTGAAAACAGACTCATATTCTTGCATGTCTCACACACAGGAAAGCATGTTTGATCGTTACTTGGATACAGCCGAATATAGTCTATTGCAGAACATTATGTAGCTTGTGACTGAACCAACACAATAGTAACCTATGTCAACAAAACATAAGCCCTGTAATTAAATGTACAAAAGGACCTGGAGTTGCTGCCAAAGACCCGCGTGCGCCCACACCATTCACTCTCCACTTGGTTGCTGAGACAGTAACAGTCGAATTCAATCAAGCTCTAGTTCTGTTTGCACAACAGTAATGCATCAATAATGTACCTAAAATACTAATGTTTTGAATCAAAGAGATGTTAACGTACACACATATTAAGTTATAGCCTACTTGCTGTCTATAGTCTGTACTGTGTGGGAAGAATATAGCCTACTATTTTACTATAGAGTTTTCCTATACTTACAACCCTGATTACCGAGTTAATTATAAGCTATCTGCCCCAAAACCATTGCTTTGCCCTTTCACCTGTGACAAATAATAATGTAGGTGAATGCCAGCAGAATCCCATTGATAACTAATAAGCTAATGAGTCTGTGTGGTTATAGAAGCCCACCTTGTTTCAAATTCCAAGCACAACGTTAATAGCCTATACATGCTCCTCGTGTCAGCATTTCCATGAGACCTATGGCTGCAGCGTGGAGATCAAGAGATCCTGCACGAATAGGTCATGTGTGCGCGCAGGGGGCGTCAATATCTACCGATAATTAGCCGACAAATGCGTCGCTCCGTGCTCGACGTGCATAGGAGCTTGACTTGTGCCCTGTTGGAATGGGACCAAATCCTACACGCACGTGCCCGCACATTGCAATAGGCTAACTGCGCAAATTACGCAAATGGCTGGTGGGATTTATTATCACTATATGACTACAGTTATGCAATGAGTAATGCGAGTAATGATCTCACATTTCTCTGGTTTTGCTACACACCAATTTTAGCAGTTGTTTGCAGGCTGCATAGCAACTGCGATCAGTGCATTGCATTTTGACAGGCAGCAATAAATATAATAGGCTATTGAAACCCACTCAAATAACTTTAAATGGGACGAATGCTATAGGCCTACTTTAAAACAACTATAATTAAGGTTGCATGTAGGTTACATTTCCCACAGTTCGGAAAATGTGTTGTTTAAAAAGTAAAAAATAAAAACCTTACATTGATGACTTTTTGGAAATCCAACCAGTTTTCCACGTTGATTCAACTTCATCACATTTTTTTGGTAGAAATGACAGGTAAACAACGTTGATTCAACCAGTTTTTGCGCAGTGGGGTATTTCAGCTGTGAGGCTATCAATTTGACAAGTTGCACACATAAAAATACCACATAAAGCCAATAACAACACCATTGTTCTTTGAGTTGACAACTCCACCCCACCATTTACCACCGCAATAAATAAACTTTGGTGGAGAGGGCTGGAGTGCTTTCTGTTGTCTGTAGCAACCGCGCACCTAGCCTATTCTGCAAAACCATCTCGAGTTGGAGACGAGGCACAAAAAATTAACCTTTGCCGTCGTACGCAGTGAAGGAACTTCAGCATAGAGTAGAATAAGCTATCGAGGAAGAATTAATAACGAATATAGTTCAATAGGACTATTTTGTGCTATCATCACCATGTGACGTTTGCGACCGTTTTTATCCTGGAGTATGACAGATACAATGTCTAGACTGTCCTCGGTTGCTTCTCTTCGACTACCAGCCATTCAGCACCCGTTATCAAGACTCATAGACCCAGAAACCCTCTCTCTCAGAGGCTACTCCAGAGATTACGCTGGGAGTGACGAAGTTGTACCACCGCTATTGCGGGATGGGGACCTCGACTTTGTTTTCCGAGGTCAAAACACAAGAAGGGCCACAGGTTATCCTTATGACAAGGCTCCGCCGAAGCAGAGCAGTTTCAGCCTGGTCTCGCAGCCAATCCCCGAAGGAGTCGAAGTCTCAGTAGCCCTTGATCCGGTTAAACCACGGCTGCCCATCTTTGGTGAGTAGCCTATTGCAACGTGATCTCTAGCTAAACGAATAATAGGATGGAGAAATACTGCGCAACAAAGTTGAATAGTCTCTCTCTCTCTCTCACACACACACACACACACACACACACACACACACACACACACACACACACACACACACACACACACACACACACACACACACACACACACACACACACACACACACACACACACACACACACACACACACACACACGAATTCCTTTCAGTACCTTAAACAGCACCAGAACAGTTTCTATGGTCCAAATCTCCATGTGGTGGCGCCCTTCTACAAAAAAATGTGCGACGTTTGGCCAGATGCTTCTGCTATTGGAGTTGGTAATTGTTGATTATCTTGGGAGGAATTTATTAAAAAAAATAAAAAAAGTGGATATGATCAGTGATGGAAAAAGTACTCCGTTTTCATACTTGAGTAAAAGTAAAGATACCTTAATAGAAAATAACTCAAGTAAAAGGGAAAGTCACCCAGTAAAATACAACTTGAGTAAAAGTCTAAAAGTATTTGGTTTTAAACAAACTTAAGTATCAAAAGTAAATGGATTTGATGAAATGTACATAAGCATCAAAAGTACAAGTACAATTATTAACCATTTCAAATTCCTTATATTAAGCAAACCAGATGGCACAATTATATATATTTACTGATAGCCAGGGACACACCCAACACATAATTTACAAACAAAGCATTTGTGTGTAGTGAGTCTGCCAGATCAGAGGCAGTAGGGATGACCAGAGATGTTCTCTTGATAAGTATGGGAATTGGACCATTTTCCTGTCAAAATGTAACTAGTACTTTTGGGTGTCAGGGGAGATGTATGGAGTAAAAAGTACATGATTTTATTTAGGAATGTAGTGAAGTAAAAGTAAAAGTTGGCAAAAATCTAAATAGCTAAGTAAAGTACAGATACCCCAAAAAAACAACTTAAGTAGTGCTTTAAAGTATTTTTACTTAAGTACTTTTTACACCACTAGATATGATAGTCTACTTGGTCTAGCCTCTTCGAATATGGCAAATGTAATGTCGAACTCAATGTCTAGTGTTATTACAAATTCCATGAACCGCTGGATTGCAGGGTTGGGATAAAGTTCCAATTCAATTATAGGAAGAAAGGGCAACTATTTTCAATAACTTCTCAATAAACTGAATGGAATAGTAGAATATATTCATAAATTCAAATTACTTCCTGAACTGACTTCAAAATGGTAGATTTTTTACACCTATCCCATCAGATCGACTAGCCTAAATGCAATCCACAATGACTTTGTGACTGTCTGCACTAAACTGGAGAATGCCGATACCCAGAAATAATTACAATTAATGTGTTAAAATTAGGACTGGTGAACTGCAATGCAATTAAACAGAGTTTGCAGTTATCAGGAGTGGTCATGATCTTGGTATACTGTGAATGTGGTTGTGCTTTGGACAGGTCAGCGGGTGGCACCAGAGAGCAGGGGGAGCCGAGTCACCAGCCAAACCAGTACCATTAAAACCAGCATCACCAGTCAAACCAGTACCATCAGCCAAACCAATATCAGCAGAACCAGTATCCTTACCAGAACTACTACCGCAGCCTCCTGCCCTGAGGCCCAGCTCA